>NW_028270146.1:301893-452839 GCF_037043375.1 Chiloscyllium plagiosum
CTATAATCAACAGCGATTTATAAATTATACAAGAGAGGCGGTTAAAGGAATATCGGAACAGCTGGATGCTGCCTGACCAGCTGCGCTTTTCCAGCAACACATTTTCAGCTCTGATCTCCAGCATCTGCAGTCCTCACTTTCTCCCCGTTCTGATAATGCCAACTTTGACAAGGCGGCCTCCGAAATGTCCACCTGCTTCCTCAACCGAAGAATCCTCAGCACCATTGTTGACAGGGCCCTTAGCTCAGTCTGGCTGATCTCCCACCCTTCTGTCTTAACTCTCTGTCTTTCCTTCCAAAGGAACAATAGGGCTCCCCTTATCCTCGCCTACCAACCCACCAGCATCCATGTTCAGAGGATCATTAACCACCATTTCTGTCACTTCCAAGGAGGCCACCACCAGACACATGTTCCCCTCCCCTCCTTGTTGGAATTGGTGAGTTGGACCACATTCAAGAATTCAGCAAACATCCTAGACGAAAATGACACTACCATCATAGACTTCATTAGCAAGTGTGTCGAGGACTGCGTGCTAAAGAAGTCAATCCGTTTGTCCCCCACACAGAAACCTTGGATGAAACAGGAAATCCATTGCCTACAAAAGGCCAAGTGTGCACCATTCAAATCAGATGACCCAGAGCTTTCCAGTAAATCCAGATATGACCTCCACAAGGCCATTAGAAATTCCAAGAGGCAAGACTGGACCAAGTTAGAGTTCCAAACTAACCACACAGGCACCTGTCACCTCTGTCAAGGCCGACATGAAATAACGGGGTACAAAATGAAGCAGAGCAAAATAGTAATCAAAAACACAACCTTCCCTGATGGACTCAACACTTTTTATTTTCAGTTCGATCAGAATATAAGTGGTGTGAAGTCACCTTCCCCGAGAGCCCCCGATATACTTGCTCCCTCAGTCACTGCTTCAGATATCAGATAAGTATTTGCTGACATCTTTAGTCTCCCTTTCCTACAATCTGTAAACCACCATCATACCAGTTGCAAAGAAAACTCATAGAACGTGCATCAATGACTACCACCCAGTAGCTCTGACCTCAATAATTATGAAGTGCTTGGGGAGGTTAGTCATGGCCCACATCAATTGTAGCCTCCCAGCCTGCCTTGATTCCCTGCAATTTGCCTACCGATGAAACAGGTCCACAGCGGATGCCATTCCGTGGCCCTACACCCATCCCTGGAACATCTGGATAATACAATACCTATGTCAGGCTCCTACATTATTACTATAGCCCCATCATCAACAATATAATCCCAACCAATCTAACCTCAAAACTCAAGGTTTGTGTAAAGACTTGTAGCTCGGTGCTGGTTGTCATAGTTGTGGGTATGTTCGCCGATCTGGGAAGTTGATTTGCAGATGTTTTGTCCCTTACCTAGGTGATATCTTCAGTGATTTGGAGTCTCCTGGGAAATGTTGCTATACTGTGTCTTCTGGAATTTATTTGGTTCATACACATGATTACAATTTAAACACGTCTCACCAAAATAAAAGTCCCAATACCCATCACGTGTAAGACAAATGGAATTTACAAGATTCCATGCAAAGACTGCACAAAACACTTTATAGGGCAAATAGGCAGCAACTACCAATCCGCATCCATGAACACCAGCTAGCCACTAAATGCCACGACCAGCTGTCCCCAGTAGCCATACACACAGATGACAAGGACCACAAATTCGACAGGGACAACTCAATGATCATAGCACAAGCTAAACAGGACAGCCAGAAAATTTCTAGAAGCATTGCACTCAGCCACAGACTCAGTCAACAAACACATTGACCTAGACTCAGTATACTGGCCACTACAATGAATAACTGGAACTGGCAACCGAAAGCAGCAGAACTAAAATCAAATAAATTCCAGAAGACACAGTACAGCATGGGAAATTCGGCATGTCCAAAAGGACATTTATCAACATTTTCAGAAACACCACAGAGAGCACTTTATCCGGATGCATAACTGCCTAATACGGTAACTGCTCTGCCCAGTACCGTAGGACACTACCAAAAAGCGTACACACCTCAGGCCACCACAAAAGTCAGCCTCCCATGCATGGACTCCTACACTTCTCATTGCCACAGAAAGGCTGGCAAAAACATCAGAGACCCCTCCCACCCTGGGAACACTCTCTTCCAACACCATCAGAGACCCTCCGACCCTGGGAACACTGTCTTCCAATACCATCAGAGACCCCTCCCACTCTGGTAACACTCTCTTCCAACACCATCAGAGACCCTCCGACCCTGGGAACACTGTCTTCCAATACCATCAGAGACCCCTCCCACCCTGGTAACACTCTCTTCCAACACCATCAGAGACCCCTCCGACCCTGGGAACACTGTCTTCCAATACCATCAGAGACCCCTCCCACCCCGGTAACACTCTCTTCATCATCATCAGAGACCCCTCCCACCACGGTAACACTCTCTTCACCATCATCAGAGACCCCTCCCATCCCGGGAACACTCTCTTCCAACACCATCAGAGATCCCTCCCACCCTGGGAACACTGTCTTCCAATACCATCAGAGACCCCTCCCACCCTGGTAACAGTCTCTTCATCATCATCAGAGACCCCTCCCACCCCGGTAACACTCTCTTCATCATCATCAGAGACCCCTTCCACACCGGTAACACTCTCTTCCAACACCATCAGAGACCCCTCCGACCCTGGGAACACTGCCTTCCAATACCATCAGAGACCCCTCCCACCCCGGTAACACTCTCTTCCAACACCATCAGAGACCCCTCCGACCCTGGGAACACTGTCTTCCAATACCATCAGAGACCCCTCCCACCCTGGTAACAGTCTCTTCATCGTCATCAGAGACCCCTCCCACCCCGGTAACACTCTCTTCATCATCATCAGAGACCCCTCCCACCCCGGTAACACTCTCTTCACCATCATCAGAGACCCCTCCCACCCCGGTAACACTCTCTTCATCATCATCAGAGACCCCTCCCACCCCGGTAACACTCTCTTCATCATCATCAGAGACCCCTTCCACACCGGTAACACTCTCTTCCAACACCATCAGAGACCCCTCCCACCCCGGTAACACTGACTTCGAACATCATCAGAGGCCCCTCCCACCCCGGTAACACTGACTTCGAACATCATCAGAGGCCCCTCCCACCCCGGTAACACTGTCTTCGAACATCATCAGAAACCCCTCCCATCCGGTAACACTCTCTTCATCATCATCACAGATCCCTTCCACTCCGGTAACATTCTCTTCATCATCAGCAATGACCCCTCCCACCCCTGTAACACTCTCTTCAAACACCATCAGAGACCCCTCCTACCCCGGTAACACTGTCATCGAACATCATCAGAGACCCCTCCCATCCGGTAACATTCTCTTCATCATCAGCAATGACCCCTCCCACCCCGGTAATATTCTCTTCATCATCAGCAGAGACCCCTCCCCCCACCCCGGTAACACTCTCTTCCCTCATTTTCCGTGGGGCAGAAAATACAGAAGCTTATGCACTTGTACCAACAGGTTGAAAACCAGCTTCTTCCCTGCTGTTTTTAGATTGCTGAATGGACCTCTCTCTAATTCCAAACCAAATATTGATCTTGCTTTTGTGCACCTCCTGTGCAGCTGTAACCTTGTATGCCTCACTGTCTAATAACCCTATGATCTGTATGTCCTTCTATGTTATGACCTGTCTGTGCTGCTTGCAAAACAAATCCTTTCACTGCACTTAGGTACATGTGACAATAATAATCAAATCAAATGAAAATCTTGTTAGCTTTCTGCATGGTCTGTTCCCTCTGGCTCACCTTGGTCCACTCGTCCTTCACTCCTGACACCACCTTGTTCCCTGGCCAACTTCTCTGTCTCGGGTTTGCTGCAATGCTCTAACAAGACTCAGTAGAAGCAGGAAGAACAGCACCTCATTATCTACCTGTTAACTCTACAGCCTTCTGGACTCAATATTGAGGTTCAACAACTTTGGATCCTGAGGCACCTTTTCCCATGTCCTTAGCCCAGCATTCTTATCACATGCACTGCTATTACACCCATCCCATTGTCAGTCATTGATTGTCCCCATTAGCAGCTATTCACTCTCCTAGGCTGACTGTTATTTTTCCCTCTTTTGTCTATCCAACTGATCTTATCTCTCTTTGACCTCTATCTCCACCTATTATTTACTCCTTACCAACTCCCCCATCATAACTTCTGGACAAAAACAACTTTTACCTAGCTACCATCAGTTCTGAAGAAGGGCACAATGTTAATTTTGATTTCTCTCCACAGATACTCCAGACCTGCTGAGATTTTCCAACAAATTCTGTTTTAGTTTCTGATTTCCAGTGTCTGCAGTTTTTTTCATTTTTTTATGAGGAGTTGGGACATCATGTTGAGGTTGTAGGACACTTTGATGCGTTTTGAAGTACTGTGTATAGTTCGAGTCACACTGCTAAAGGAAGGATATTATTAAATTGGAGAGGGTGCAGACAAGATTTACAAGGATGTTGCCAGGACTACAGATTTGAATTCTAAGGAGAGAATAGTCTGGGACTTTTTTCACTGGCATAGGTGGTTGAGGGGTGACCTTAAAGAGGTTTACAAAATCATGAGGGGCATAGATAAAGTGAATGGCAAAGGTTGTTTCCCCAGATTGGGAGAGTTGAAAACTATGGGGCATATTTTTCAGGTGAGAGGAGAAAGACTTAAAAGACCTGAGGGTATCTTTTTCACTAGGCGGAAGTGGGTACTGCAGATGCTGGAGTCAAGAGTAGAGTGGTGCTGGAAAAGCACAGCAGGTCAGGCAGCATCAGAGGACCTGGAAAATCAACGTTTCAGGCAGGATCACTTCATCAGAAATGTTGATTCTCCTGCTCCTCGGATGCTGCCTGACCTGCTGTGCTTTTCCAGCAGCATCACTCTAATCTTGACTGGTAACCTTTTTGCACAGAGGATGATTTGTATGTGGAGTGAACTAATTCAGAAAGTGGTGAATGCAAGTACAGTTACAACATTTAAAAGACCTTTGGGTAGTTACATGAACTGGAAAAGGTTAGAGGAATATGAGCCAGCTGCATGCAAATGAGATTAGTTTTGTTTCGGAAACTGGAGTTGGACTGAAGGGTCTGTTTCTGTGCTGTATGACTTGAAGACTCTATCAGCATTAGTTAGTTAGGCTCCATAAAAATGCACAGATGATGATGTAGCAGGCTGATAGAGTTCCGTCAAAATGCAACAAGGCTGAACCAACATTCACCCTGAGGCCTTATCTAGAAATAGAAATGAGGATAACCTCCATACCACACCAAGAAAGACAAAGCAATGGGGTTTAGTTGAGGCAGGGAATGAAGCAAGGCTTTGGGGAGGAGATAGGTTTGCACCTCGGAGGATAGGGAGTGGGGAGACCAAGGGAACAAGTGCCTTGCCACTTTTGGAAAGTGTGTAAAACAAGGTGTTTGTCTTAAATAGACAATTGTGGAATTGGACTAATGTTTGGTTCAGGTGACTTACAATGTAAAAATACCTGATGAAGCATGTTTGAGTTAGAGTGCAACTTTGGAACCTTTTCTAGGGGAGACTCTCCCAGTGCTGGTTCAATAAATAATTGTTGTACTTCAAGGCTCCTGAGATTATTTGTAAAATAATGAGCCCTTCCTGAAGAAGGGCTCATGCCGGAAATGTCGATTCTCCTGCTCCTTGGATGCTGCCTGACCTGCTGCGCTTTTCCAGCAACACATTTTCAGCTCTGATCTCCAGCAGTCCTCACTCTCTCCTGTAAAATAATCTACCACAATAAAATGTTTACTCTTATTTCAAGGGTGTTAGAGTATAAGAGTTGGGAAGTCTGACAGCACCTGTACCACATCTGCAGTATATGAGCAGTTTTGGCCCCCAAATTTAAAGAATGATATTCTTTCATTGGAGGTAGTTCAAAGAAGGTTCACGAGGTATGGAAGGATTGTGTTATGAGCAAGGTTAAACAATGTGGGACTCTACTCACTGGAGTTTAGAGGAGTGAGAGGTGATCTCCTGGAAACATGTAGGATTCTTAAAGGGTCTGTGATGCTGGAAAAGCACAGCAGGTCAGGCAGCATCCGAGGAGCAGGAGAATCAATGTTTCAGGCATAAATCCTTCATCAGGAATGAGGCTTATGCCTGAAACGTTGTTTCTCCTGCTCCTCGGATTCTGCCTGACCTGCTGTGCTTTTCCAGCACCTCACTCTAGACTCTGATCTCCAGCGTCAGCAGTCCTCACTTTTTTTTTCTTAAGGGGCTTGACAGGGTAAATAATGAGAGTATGTTTCCCCTCAGGGGAGAGTCTAACACAAGAGGGCAGAATCTCCGCATAAAGGGGTGATAATTTAAAACTGACATAAGGAGGAATTTCTTCGTCTTTGGAACTTTTTGCCACAAAGAGCTATGGGGTTGATCCCCTTGTGTACATTTGAGGCTGAGACAGATAGATTGTTGGTTGTAGGGGAATTGTGGGTTTGGGGGAAAAGGCAGGCATGTGGGCATGAGGAATGTCAGATTAGCCCTGATTCTATTGAATGGTGGAGCAAGCTCAACGAGTTGAACAGCCTATTTCTGTTTTTATTTCTTATGGTCTTATCGATTCCAACAATTTCCTAACATCACACGTTAATCTAACCGGAAGCGGCAGGGACAGACCACTATAAACACCGGAGGAAACATCAAAGAAGCGCTTCGCAGGAGGCTCCCAAGCACTGATGATGTCGCCTAGCCAGGGGACGAAACGTTTGCAACAAAAACTTCCAGCTCGGCGAACAGAACCACAACAACGAGCACCTGAGCTACAAATCTGCGCACAAACTTTGGTCTACAGTTTCCCACTTTCTGCCTCCTTCCTTTTTAAATAAGATTGTTATATGCTGGAACCTTTTCTGTGGAATTAGCGAATTTCGCAGTATCATAACCTAATGTGCAGTAGATGTGATCTATATGGACTTCAGTAAGGCGTTCGACAAGGTTCCCCATGGGAGACTGGTGAGCAAGGTTAGATCTCATGGAATACAGGGAGAACTACAATGAGTCTAACGGCTTAAAAACCTTAGTTCAGGTGTCGGGCCTCCATTTGCCGAGAGGTGCGAGGGATGAGCGAAGAACGTCTGGGGAGTTTTTAAGTGGGTGAGATCTAACCAACTTAAAAACTCCCCAGAAGTCCTTCGCTCAGGGTAGTTGCGTGCTCCTCCTGCAGAATGTGGCAGGTGAGGGACATTTGCGGGAAGTGCGCCCAACTCCAGCTCCTCGAAAACTGAGTTGGGGAACTGGAGCTGGAGCTGGATGAACTATGGATCATCCGGGAGTCTGAGGGGGAAATTGAGAGGATGGACAGGGAAGTGATCACTCCCCAGACACAAGATAAGGACAGCTGGATTACTGTCACGGGGACGAAAGGGAACCGATGGTCAGAGCAGAGATCCCCTGTGGCCGTTCCCCTCAGCAATAAGTATACCGTTTTGGATACTGCTGGTGGAGTCAGCCTGCCAGGGGTAAGCCATAGTTGTCAGGTCTCTGGCACTGAGCCTGGCACTGTGGCTCAGAAGGGAAGGGTGGGAAATAGAAAAGCGCTAGTAATAGGGGACTCAATAGTTAGACGGATTGACAGGAGATTTTGTGGTCAGGAACGGGACTCCCGGAAGGTACGTTGCCTCCCTGGTGCCAGGGTCCGGGATGTCGCCGATCGGGTCTACAAGATTCTAAAGGGGGAGGGGGACCAGCCAGAAATCGTGGTACATATCGGCACCAATGATACAGCCAGGAAAGGGATTGAGGATCTGAAAAGTGACTACAGAGCGTTAGGTTGGAAGCTGAAGAGCAGGATGAGTAGAGTAGTGATCTCGGGTTTGCTACCGGTGCCACGAGATAGTGAGATGAGGAACAGTCAGCAAATGCAGCTTAACACGTGGCTGTGAGGCTGGTGCAGGAGGGAGGGCTTCAGATACCTAGACCATTGGGATACCTTCTGGGGAAGGTGGGACCTGTACATGAAGGACGGGTTGCACCTGAACTGGAGGGGCACAAATATCCTGGGTGGGAGATTTGCTCGTGCGATTCGGAAGGGTTTAAACTAGTTTGGCAGGGGGGTGGGAATCGGAGCCACATGTCTGAGATGGGGTCAGTTGCAGACAGGACAGTGGTAGGATGTAGTGAATCTATCGGGAAGGTTTCTCATGCGATGAAACAAAGGGATCGTTAAAGTGTGTCTGCTTTAATGCAAGGAGTGTCCGGAATAAGAGTGAAGAACTTCGAGCATGGACCAGTAAAACATAAAACATAGAAAAGTACAGCACAGATGTTGTGAAACTTGAAAGGGTTCAGAAAAACCTTACAAGGCTGTTGCCATGGTTGGAGGATTTGAGTTATAGGGAGAGGTTGAATTGGCTAGGACTGTTTTCCCTGGAGCGTCAGAGGCTGAGGGGTGACGTTATACAATCATGAGGGGCATGGATAGGATAAATCGACCAAGTTTTTTTCCCTGGGGTGGGGGAGTCCAGAACTAGAGGGCATAGGTTTAGGGTGAGAAGGGAAAGATACAGAAGAGATCTAAGGGGCAACTTTTTCACTCACAGGGTGGTACGTGTATGGAATGAGCTGCCAGAGGAAGTGGTGGAGGCTGGTACAATTGCTGGAGGGATACGGGCCAGGTGCTGGTAAGTGAATCGTGATTGAATTGGGATATCTGGTTGACATGGACGAGTTGGACCAAAGGGTCTGTTTCTGTGCTTTACATCTCTATGACTATGATTCCAAGACGCTATGATGGGTGACTAAGGCTATGGGGACTTTTCTGCTATAAATTACAACCATTTGCTCAGTATGTTTTCCCTAATTATGATGATTGTTCAAAGTTCCTCTTTTTCTATAATCTCAGCATTACCTATTACTATTTGGATATTCTGCAGTGAAAGCTGAGGCAAATATTAACTTTGTGTCTCTGTTATTTCTGTGTTCCCACTATTAACTCCCCGGTCTCATCCTGCAAGGGACCAGTATTTATTTTAGATGGCTATGCAGACAATTTCACCCTGGGTGGAGGAAAACTGCTTCATGCAGGTCAACACGTCTGCTCCATCCGTTTCGTTTTGTTTCCCATTTGTGCTTCCTTAATTTACCTTTAGTGATGTCCTGAACTCCCGGCCCCAGCGCAGACTTTGCGTGGCATCCTCCCAACCCAGCATGCTTGTCTCTCGGCCCGGTGTGTCTGTCTCCCGGCCTGGCATGGCGGTCTCTCGTCCTGGCGTGGCAGCCTCTCGGCCAAGTGTGGCGGTCTCTCGTCCTGGCGTGGCAGCCTCTCGGCCAAGTGTGGCGGTCTCTCGTCCTGGCGTGGCAGCCTCTCGGCCAAGTGTGGCGGTCTCTCAGCCCGGTGTGGCGGTCTCTCGGCCCGGTGTGGTGGTCTCTCGGCCCGGTGTGGCGGTCACTCGGCCCGGCGTGGCGGTCTCTCGGCCCGGTGTGGTGGTCTCTCAGCCCGGTGTGGTGGTCTCTCGGCCCGGTGTGGCGGTCTCTCGGCCTGGCGTGGCGGTCTCTTGACCCGGTGCGGCGGTCTCTCGGCCTGGCGTGGCGGTCTCTCGTCCTGGCGTGGCAGCCTCTCGGCCAAGTGTGGCGGTCTCTCAGCCCGGTGTGGCGGTCTCTCGGTCTGGGGTGGCGGTCTCTTGGCCCGGCTCGGTGTCCTCTCGGTCTGGTGTGGCGGTCTCTTGGCCTGGTGTGGCGGTCTCTCGGCCCGGCGTGGCGGTCTCTCGGCCCGGTGTGGCGGTCTCTCGGCCCGGCGTGGCGGTCTCTCGGCCCGGTGTGGTGGTCTCTCGGCCCGGCGTGGCGGTTTCTCGGCCCGGTGTGGCGGTTTCTCGGCCCGGTGTGGCGGTTTCTCGGCCTGGCGTGGCGGTCTCTCGGCCCGGCGTGGCGGTCTCTCGGCCCGGTGTGGCGGTCTCTCGGCCCAGCTTGGTGGTCTCTCGGCCCAGCGTGGTGGTCTCTCGGCCCGGTGTGGCGGTCTCTCGGCCCAGCGTGGTGGTCTCTCGGCCCGGTGTGGTGGTCTCTCGGCCCGGTGTGGTGGTGTCTCGGCCCAGCGTGGTGGTCTCTCGGCCCGGTGTGGTGGTCTCTCGGTCTAGTGTGGTGGTCTTTCGGCCTGGCGTGGTGGTCTCTCGGCCCGGTGTGGTGGTCTTTCGGCCTGGCGTGGTGGTCTCTCGGCCCGGTGTGGCGGTCTCTCGGCCCGGCGTGGCGGTTTCTCGGCACAGTGTGGCGGTCAGCATGACCTCAGGCTGCTCTTCTGGCCTTGAGTTGAAGGCCGACACGGTCTGGAGACTAGGTGCTGGCATGGACTGGGTTGGAAGGACTGTTATTCTGAACTTATATTTCTTCATTTTTCTAACTTTGGTTTGCCTAAAAAATATGTGTTTATAAATCTGTAGATAGGTTCCTTTGTACCGAAGATGGCACTGTAAGTGGTGACTTGTAAACTTGTCACCACACTCACTCGAGTACACGTGAGAATAAAGCTAATTCTAACAAACAATTCTCTTCATTTTTTTTAGACACTTATAGAAGCTTTCACTACCTGCTTTTATACTTGCTTTGTTTTATTTTGTAATTTATTTTTGCTCTTTTTACATCTTTTTAAGTAACTCTTTTGTGATCTTTGAAAGTTTCCCAATCTTCCGGTATGCCACTCACATTTGCAATATGGTCTGCTTTAGCTGTTGTGTTTATATTATCCTTAACCTCCTTGTTTAGTGACTAGTGGAGTGCCACAAGGATGGGTGCTGGGTCCACTACTTTTCATCATTTACATAAATGATTTGGATGTGATCATAAGAGGTATAGTTAGTAAGTTTGCAGATGACATCAAAATTGGAGTTGTGGTGGACAGCAACACCTCAGATTACAATGGGATCTTGATCAGATGGGCCAATGGGCTGAGAAGTGGCAGATTGAGTTTAATTTAGATAAATGTAAGGTGCTGCATTTTGGGAAAGCAAATCTTAGCAGGATGTATACACTTAATGATAAGGTCCTCAGGAGTGTTGTTGAACAAAGAGACCTTGAAGTGCAGGTTCATAGCTCCTTGAAAGTAGAGTTGCTGGTAGATAGGATAGTGAAGAAGGTGTTTGGTATGCATTCCATTAATCGTCAGAGCTTGGAGTATAGGAGTTGGGAGGGCATGTTGCGGTTGTAAAGGTCGTGAGTTAGGCCACTTTAGGAATATTGCGTGCCATTTTGGGCTCCTTCCTATCAGAAGGATGTTGTGAAACTTGAAAGGGATCAGAAAATATTTACAAAGATGTTGCCAGGGTTAGAGGATTTAAGCTAGAGGGAGAGGTTGAATAGGCTGGGGCTGTTTTCCCTGAAGCGTCGAAGATTGAGGGGTGACCTTATAGAGGTCTATAAAATCTTGAGGGGCATGGATAGCGTAAATAGACAAGGTCCTTTCCCTGAGGTGGGGGAGTCCAAAACTAGAGGGCATACTTTTAAGGTGAGAGGGGAAAGATATAAAAGAGACCAAAGGGCCAACTTTATCATGCAGAGGAGGGTATGTATATGGATTGAGCTGCCAGAAGAAGTGGTGGAGGCTAGTACAATTGGAACAATTAAAAGGCATCTGGATGGGTATAGGAATAGGAAGGGTTTGGAAAGTTATGGGCCAAGTGCTGATAAATGAAACTAGATTAGATTACTTACAGTGTGGAAACAGGCCCTTCGGCCCAACAAGTCCACACCGACCCGCCGAAGCGCCCATACATTTACCCCTTTTAATGTAACACTACGGGCAATTTTAGCATGGCCAATTCACCTAACCCACACATCTTTGTGACTGTGGGAGGAAACCGGAGCACCCGGAGGAAACCCACGCAGACACGGGGAGAACGTGCAAACTCCACACAGTCAGTCGCCTGAGTTGGGAATTGAACCCGGGTCTCTGGCGCTGTGAGGCAGCAGTGCTAACCATGCTGGGATATCTGGTCAGCATAGATGAGTTGCACCAAAGGGTCTGTTTCCGTGCTGTATGACACTACGGCATTGAAAAGTTTACAACTGTAGCCTGAACAGTTTTAGCAAAGAATAATCAAGAAAGTTAACAGATTGCTGGCCTTTATATCTAGAAGACCAGAGTAGAGCAATGCAAAAGTTATGCTGCAACTGTACAAAACCCTGGTTAGACCCGACTTGGAGGATTGTGAGCAAAAGTTTAAGAATTATTTAGATCCTTAGTAAGGATAGGAAGGCCTAGGAGGGAACACAATGTAGGTTTAAAGAATGATACCATAGTATCAGGTGACAAATTATGAGGTGAGATTATCTAAATTAGGTCTGTATTCTCTAAATTTATGAGGTTAGAACTGATCAGTTGGAAGTGTTTCAGGTATTAACAGAGAAAGACAGTGTAGATAAGAATAAACTATTTCCATTTGCTGGAGATTTTTTAATTTGTTCATGGGACATTGTTGTTACTGGCCCAGTCAGCATTTCATGTCCATCTACAATTGCCAAGAGGGCAGTTAGGGTCAACCATAATGCTGTAGGTATGGAGTCTCATAGAATAGAATACAAAACCTGCAATGTGGAAGCAGGCCATTCAGCCCATCGAGGTCACACTGCCCCTCCAAAGAGCATCCCACCCACACCCACACCCGATCACCATGCATTTCCCATGACCAACCCACACATCCCTGGGCAATATGGGCAATTTAGCATGGCCAATTCACCTAACCTATATATCTGTGGGAGGGAACCAGGGCACATGTAGGCTAAACCATGTAAAGATGTCAATTTCCTTTCCTAAAGGAAGTTACTGAACCAGGTGGACTTTTCCTGACAATTAACAAAGGTTTCACATGCACCATTAGACTCTTGATTGCAGATTTTGACTGAAGTCACATTTCACCATCTGTCTGGGTGGGAACATTGCCTGCCCTTCTGGTTTAATTACCTAGCAACAATGTCACAAAGCCTACATCACCCCTGATTCCAGAGCCGGGGGCGTAGTCTAAGAATCAGGGCCACACCGTTTAGGAGAGATGTTCAGAAGCGCTTCTATGTGCAAGGGTGGCAGGGCTTGGGAACTCTCTTCCACAAACAGCAGTGGATGCTGGATCAGTTGTTAATCTTAAATCTGAGATGTTTTATTGTTAAGCAAAGTTATTAAGAGATCAGACCAAAGGCACCTCTTTGAATGCAATAATAGGTTCAAGAAGCTGAGTGGCTGACTCCTTTTCCTATGTTCCAATACAAGCGATGATCAGTGATTGGATGGGCTGAGCTCATTTTTCTTGGAGAGGGGACTGAGAGGAGACATTGAGGTACATAAACTTAAGAGAGGCAAATACAGAGGAGATGAAAGGATCAATAACCAGGGGGCATCGACCTTAGAGTCACAGAGATGTACAGCATGGAAACAACATAAAACATAGAACAATACAGGGCAGTACAGGCTATTTGGCCCACGATGTTGTGCCAACCTGAGGTACCGACCTGAAGCCCACCTCACCTCCACTATTTCATCATCATTCATATATTTATCCAATGACCATTTAAATGCCCTTAAAGTTGGCGAGTCTACTACTGCTGCAGGCAGTGTGTCCCACGCCCCTACTACTCTCTGAGTAAAGAAACTACCTCTGACATCTGCCCTATATCTATCACCCCTCAATTTAAAGCTATGTCGCCTTGTGCTAGCCATCACCATCAAAGGAAAAAGGCTCTCACTGTCCACCCTGTCTAATCCTCTGATCATCTTGTATATCTCTATTAAGTCATCTTTTATCTTCTTCTCTCAAACAAATACAACCTCAAGCCCCTCACCTTTCCTCATGAGACCTTCCCTTCATCCTAGGCAAAATCCTGGGAAATCTCCTCTTTCCAAAGCTTCCACATCCTTCCTATAATGCGGCAACCAGAGCTGAGTGCAATACTTCAAGTGCAGCTACACTAGAGTTTTGTACAGCTGCAGCATGACCTCACAGCTCCAAAACTCAATCCCTCTACCAATAAAAGCTAACACACTGTACACCTTAACAATCCTAAGAACCTGGATGGCAACTTTCAGGGATCTATGCACATGGACACCAAGATCTCTCTACAAATCCAGGAATCTTACCATTAGCCCAGTGCTCTGTATTCCTGTTACTCCTTCCAAAGTGAATCACTTCACACATTTCCGCATTAAACTCCATTTGTCACCTCTCCGCCCAGCTCTGCAGCTTAGCTATGTCGTTCTATAGCCTGCAACATCCTTCCACACTGTCCACAACTCCACAGGGTTTAGTGTCATCCACAAATTTACTAACCCATCCTTCTACTCACTCATCCAGGTTATTTATAAAAATGACTAAAAGCAGTAACCTTTCGGTCCAACTCGCCCACGCTGACCAGATATCCTAAATTAATCAAGTCCCATTTGACAGAACTGGGCCCATATTCCTCTGAACCCTTCCTATTCATATACCCATCCAGATGCCTTTTACATGCTGTAATTGTACCAGCCTCCAGTACTTACTCTGGCAGCTCATTCCACACATGCACCACCCTCTGCATGAAAACGTTGCTCCTTAGGTCCCTTTTATATCTTTCACCTCTCACCCTAAACCTATGCCCTCTAGTTCTGGACTCCCCCATCCCCAGGGAAAATACTTTTATCTATTTACCCTATCCATGCCCCTCATGATTTTATAAACCTCTATAAGGTCACCCTTCAGCCTCCGACGCTCCAGAGAAAACAGCCCCAGCCTATTCAGCCTCTCCCTATAGCTCAAATCCTCCAACTCCGGCAATATCCTTGTAAATCTTTTCTGAACCCTTTCAAATTTCATAACATCTTTCCGATAGGAGGGAGAACTGAATTGTGCACAATATTCCAAAAGTGGCCTTAGGTAAGGGGCAGTATGTTTAGTGGGAATGTGAGGAATATTTTTCACTCAGATTGCAGTAGGAATCAGGGACTCACTACCTAGCAGGATGGTACAGACAGAAACCCGTATAATTTTTCAGAATTATCTAGATGTACACTTGCATTGCCAAGCCAAATGAGGCAATGGGCCAAGTGCTGGAAAATGAGATTAGAATAGTTAGGTGTTTTCTTTTCAAGAGCACAGACTCAATGGGCTGAAGAGACATACATAGAACATAGAACTCAGAACTTTGCAGCACAGTACAGGTCCTTCAGTCCTCAATGTTGCACCGTCCTGTGAAATTAATCTGATGCCCACCTTACCTATACCGTTCCATTACTATCCATATATATGTGCAATACTCATCTAAATGCCCTTAACGTCACTGAGTCTACTACTGTTGCAGGCAGGCCGGTCTACACCCTTACTACTCTCTGAGTAAAGAAATTACTAGAGTCAAAGAATCATAGAGATGTACAGCATGGAAACAGACCATTCGGTCCAACCCGTCCATGCAACCAGATATCACAACCCAATCTAGTCCCACCTGCCAGCACCTGGCCCATATCTCTCCAAATCCTTCCTATTCATATACACATCCAAATGCCTCTTAAATGTTGCAATTGTACCAGCCTCCATCACATCCTCTGGCAGCTCATTCTATACACGCACCACCCTCTGCGTGAAAAAGTTGCCCCTTAGGTCTCTTTTATATCTTTTCCCTCTCACCCTAAATCTATGCCCTCTCGTTCTGGACTCCCCGACCCCAGGGAAAGTACTTTGTCTATTTATCCTATCCATGCCCCTCATAATTTTGTAAACCTCTATAAGGTCACTCCTCAGCCTCCAGAGAAAACAGCCCCAGCCTGTTCAGCCTTTCCCTGCAGCTCAAATCCTCCAACCCTGGCAACATTCTTGTAAATCTTTTCTGAACCCTTTCAAGTTTTACAACATCTTTCCGATAGGAAGGAGACCAGAATTGCACGCAATATTCCAACAGTGGCCTGACCAATGTCCTGTACAGCCACAACATGAGCTCCCAACTCCTATACTCAGTACTCTGACCAATAAAGGAAAGCATACCAAACGCCTTCTTCACTATCCTATCTACCTGCGACTCCACTTTCAAGGAGAAATGAATCTGCACTCTAAGGTCTCTTTGTTCAGCAACACACCCTAGGACCTTACCATTAAGTGTATAAGTCCTGCTAGCATTCACTTTCCCAAAATGCAGCACCTCACATTTATCTGAATTAAACTTCATCTGCCACTTCTCAGCCCATTGGCCCATCTGGTCCAGATCCTGTTGTAATCTAAGATAACCCTCTTCGCTGTCCACTACACCTCCAATTTTGGTGTCATCTGCAAACTTACTAACTGTACCTCTTATGCTTGCATCCAAATCATTTATGTAAATGACAAAAAGTAGAGGGCCCAGCACCGATCCTTGTGGCACTCCACTGCTCACAGGCCTCCAGTCTGAAAAACAACCCTCCACCACCATCCTCTGACTTCTACCTTTGAGCCAGTTCTGTATCCAAATGGCTAGTTCTCCCTGTATTCCATGAGATCTAACCTTGTTAATCATTCTCCCATTGGGAACCTTGTCGAACGCCTTACTGGAGTCCATATAGATCACATCTACTGCTCTGCCCTCAATACATGTACATCCTGTCCCTCAGGATTCCCAACAACAACTTGCCCACCACCGAGGTCAGGCTCACTGGTCTATAGTTCCCTGGCTTGTCTTCACTGCCCTTCTTAAACAGTGGCACCATGTTTGCCAACCTCCAGTCTTCCAGCACCTCACCTGTGACTATCGCTGATACAAATATCTCAGCAAGAGGCCCAGCAATCACTTCTCTAGCTTCCCACAGAGTTCTTGGGTACACCTGATCAGGTCCTGGGGGTTTATCCACTTTTAACCGTTTCAAGACATCCAGCACTTCCTCCTTTGTAATCTGGACGTTTTGCAAGATGTCACCATCTATTTCCCTACAGTCTACATCTTCCATATCCTTTTCCACAGTAAATACTGATGCAAAATATCCATTTAGTATCTCCCCCATTTTCTGTGGCTCCACACAAAGGCCGCATTGCTGATCTCCCTAGTTACCCTTTTGTCCTTAATATATTTGTAAAAACTCTTTGGATTCTCCTTAATTCTATTTGCCAAAGCTATCTCATGTCCCCTTTTTGCCCTCCTGATTTCCCTCTTAAGTATACTCCTACTTCCTTTATACTCTTTTAAGGACTCACTCGACCTATCCTGACATATGCTTCCTTCTTTTTCTTAACCAAACCCTCAATTTCTTTAGTCATCCAGCATTCCCTATAGTTACCAGCCTTCCCTTTCACCTTGAGAGGAATATCCTTTCTCTGGATTCTTGTTATCTCATTTCTGAAGGCTTCCCATTTTCCAGCCGTCCCTTTACCTGTGAACATCTGCCTCCAATCAGCTTTTGAAAGTTGTTGTCTAATACCATGAAAATTGGCCTTTCTCCAATTTAGAACTTCAACTTTTAGATCTGGTCTATCCTTTCCATCACTATTTTAAAACGAATAGAATTATGGTCACTGGCCCCAAAGTGCTCCCCAGTCACCTGCCCTGCTTATTTCCCAAGAGGTTGTCACCTTCCCTAGTAAGTACATCCACATACTGAATCAGAAAATTGTCTCGTACACATTTGAGAAATTCCTCTCCATCTAAACCTTTAACACTATCGCAGTCCCAGTCGATGTTTGGAAAGTTAAAATCCCCTACCATAACTACCCTACTCTACAAAATTCCATGCAAGGACTGCCACAAACACCACGTAGGACAAACAGGAAGAAAGTTAGCCACCAGGATACACGAACACCAGCTAGCCACAAAAAGACACGACCCTCTCTCCCTCGTAGCCCTACGAGGATGAAAAAAACCACCATTTCGACTGGGACAACACATCTATCCTGCGACAGGCGAAGCAAAGACATGCCAGAGAATTCCTAGAGGCCTGGCACTCCAACCACAACGCCATAAACAAACACATAGATCTAGATGCCATCTATCAACCCCTCAGAAAACAAACAGGAAATGACATCACCACAAACCCCAGGAACCCCATCCAGGAGAAAGATACAAATAGAAAGCAGGAGACAACAGCTTCGCTTCACTTGGAGGTCGCCACTGATGATGTTACCTAGCCAGGTAATGAAACGCCTGGATATCAAACCTACAGCTTAGTGAGCAAATCTACACCCTAAACTACCCTATTATTCTTATCACCCCTCAATTTAAAGCTATGTCCCCTCGTGTTAGCATTCACCATCTGAGGAAAAAGGCTCTCACTGTCCACCCTATCTAACCCGCTGATTATCTTCTATGTCTCAATTAAGTCACCTCTCAACTTTCTTCTCTCTAACAAAAACAGCCTCAGTTCCCTCAACCTTTCCTTGTAAGACCTTCCTTCCATATGAGGCAACATCCTAGTAAATCTTCTCTGAAACCTCGTCCAAACCCTTATCAGTGTCTTGTACAGCTGATGCATGACCTCGTGGCTCCAAAACGCAATCCCCCTACCAATAAACGCCAACACACCATATGCCTTCTTAACAACCCTATCAAACTGGGTCACAACTTTAAGGGATTTACACACCTGGACACTGAGTTCTCTCTGTTCATCGACACTTTCAACATTTTTACCAATAGCCCAGTACTCTTCATTCCTGTTGCTTCTTCTGAAGTGAACCTTCCACATTAAACTCCATTTGCCACCTCTCAGCCCAGCTCTGCAGCTTATCGATGTCCCTCTGTAACCCACAACATCCTTCGGCACTATCCACAATTCTGCCTACCTTTGTGTCATCCACAAATTTACTAACCCATCGTTCTCCACCCACATCCGGATCATTTATAAAAATGACGAACAGCAGTG
The DNA here is from genome assembly GCF_037043375.1 of Chiloscyllium plagiosum. NCBI lineage: Eukaryota > Metazoa > Chordata > Chondrichthyes > Orectolobiformes > Hemiscylliidae > Chiloscyllium > Chiloscyllium plagiosum. The sequence continues at coordinate 320,708 of NW_028270146.1, forward strand.
GCCCCAAAACAGATCCTTGTGGCACACCACTGGTAATTGACCTCCAGGACGAACATTTCACATCAGCCACCACCCTCTGATTTCTTTCAGTTCGCCAATTTCTGATCCAAACTGTTGCCCTTTTCCATTGTGAATACTGACAAAAAGCGCTTCCCTGTGTCCTCAGATTCCACACACAACTTCCCACTACTATCTTTGATGGGCCCTAATCTTAGTCCAGTCATTCTTTTCTTCCTGATATACTATGGAAAGCCATAGGATTTTCTTTGAACTGATCCGCGAACAGCTTCTCATGACCCCTCCTGGCTCCTCTAACCCTATCCTTTGATCTTTTCTGTCTAACTTATGACTCCCAATCCCCGAAACTGAGCCTTCACACCTCATCATCACATAAGCCTTCTTCTTCCTCTTGACAAGAGCTACAACTTCTTTAGTAAACCATGGTTCTCTCTCTCGACAACTACCTCCCTGCCCGATAGGTATATACGTATCAAGGACCCACAGTAGCTGTTCCTTGAATAAGCTCCACATTTCAAGTGTGTCCAGCCCCTGCAGTTTCCTTCCCCATCCGATGCATCCTAAATCTTGCTGAATCACGTCATAATTGCCTTTCCTCCAATTATACCTCCTTCCCTGCAGTATATACCTATCGTGCCCATTGCTATTGTGAACGTAACTGAACTGTAGTCACTATCGCCAAAGAGACCTCTTCTCTGTGCGGGAGAACATTGTGACTCTCTGACAAGTTTAGATTTGACACTGTTAGACTGACGCATGCAAATGTCAACACCGTTACTTTTACAAATACTAAAGTGAAATGTGTCTATTTTTCAGTAATTCTGTACTCACCAGATTATGTCAGACCAACATTGTTGAGTTTGGTGCAATTTTGGCGAGTGGCTGAAGATCGAGGGCAGTCTTACAGAAGTGTCGCATTGTCCGTCCATTCTGAGACCCCAGTCCCCATGAACACACTCCTGCCTTGACACAGGCACTGTGACTCCACAGTGGAGCTGGGCACGGACCACGTTGGTGTTTTCCAAATCCTAGTAAATACCATACACTGTTTTCCAGCTGTCACTGAACTGTCTCCTGTCTGCCAGAGCTTTGAGAATTTCTAGGTACTAACAGAGAAGTTCTGTGCTCTGAAAAAATAAGCATTGAATCATAATAAATCACAGCAATAACTCACATTGTTTACTGATGAGTATTCATCTAATTAATTGCACATCTGGCATACCCACATATAAATCAGCCCATTAAATCCTCATTTATAGCTTCCCCCAGAATCTTGACCCTTACCTGGTCCTGGAGAGAGTGACCTACAGCCTGCAGCCAAATGACACAAAGTGCTTCCACCAGCCAACACACTGTCAAACGCTGTAATACTATCTTTGACAAGTAATGCCACACCTCCCCCTCTTTTACCCCTACCTCTGACCCTACTAAACCATTTAAACCCTGGAAGCTGCTAACCTCTCACCCTCTCACCCTAAACCTATGCTCTCTAGTTCTGGACTCCCCGACCCCAGGGAAAAGACTTGATGAATTTATCCCTCATGCCCCTCATGATTTTATAAACCTCTATAAGATCACCCCTCAGCCTCCGACGCTCCAGGGAAAACATACCTAGCCTATTCAATTTCTCCTTGTAGCTCAAATCCTCCAACCCTGGCAGCATCCTTGTAAATCTTTTCTGAACCCTTTCAAGTTTCACAACATTTTTCTGATACGAAGGAGACCAAAATTGCATGCAATATTCCAACAGTGGCCTAACCAATGTCCTGTACAGCCGCAACATGACCTCCCAACTCCTATACCAATACTCTGACCAATAAAGGAAAGCATACCAAACGCTTTCTTCACTATTCTATCTAACTGCGACTCCACTTTCAAGGAGCTATGAACCTGCACGCCAAGGTCTCTTTGTTGAGCAACACTCCCTAGGACCTTACCATTAAGTGTATAAGTCCTGCTAAGATTTGTTTTCCCAAAATGCAGAATTAAGAGAAAATCTACAAGTAAGAGTCTGTCAATGATCATGAATCCATTGTTGGAAAAAACATATTTTATTCACTAATGTCCTTCAGGGGAGGCAACTGCCATCCTGACCTGGCCTGGTCTACATGTGACTCCAGACCCACAACAAGATGCTTGGCTTTTAACTGCCTCTGGGCAATTAGGAATGGGAAATAAATGCTGGCTTGTGCCTTCATCTCATGATGAAAAACAAATTGATTTTGTTTAAATTTTCAATGATAAGGAGGGAGAGTACATCAGGTTAGTGTAGTTGATGAGTGAACATGGATTTCATAATTCCAGATTCCAGCATCCGCAGTAATTTGCTTTTATACTTTTATGGATTTCATAATGACTGACAATTTGAACATCAGAAATCTCCAAACTTACGGAATCAAACAGAGTGGTCACATGATTTTAAACTGGATCAGGAAAAGGAAACAAACAGAAGTGTTCAACAGACTAGGTGCTCTTGGGTTAATACCTTCAAATCCCACCCTGAAGTCCCGTTTGATTCACTGATGTCCCCGAGGGCTGGGAACCTGCGTTCTTACCTGGGTGAATCCAGCCTCTCAGGGTCGTGGTTGATAATAAAGTCTCAGACCCGTTGTTAACGCAATGCAACTGTTTAATTGAGCTTAAAACTCCAGGATCCTGGACAAGTTAGAAAGAAAGGAATATTAATATGCTGTAAATAATTAATTAATTATTGTAAGATTATTATTGCATCCCTTTCTGAATTTCGACAGTACCTGTTTAAGATCTTTCTGCAAACACAACAGGAGGTTTTTACCTGAACAGAAGAACCCGTGATTCCAGGAGTGTAGGCCCAGGAGACAGGACCATTCGGAGGCTGATGCTCCATCGAGTGGATCCATCATTGTGGCTCACACAGGGTCCAGAGGTTAATCCAGAGAGAGCTGTGCCTGGTGAAGCCCAGCAGACACCAACACTAACAGCTGCCAGGATGACACTGAGATCCGGCGCCCCATAGTCTGATCCGATCCCTCAGAGCATTTACTCTGAAACAGCAGGTCGGAGGTCACAGTCGAGAGTGTGATGCTGGAAAAGCACAGCACCCCAGGGTGTAAAATCTTCATCATTGGAGGTCACTTTAGGGTTTATGCCCGAAACGTTAGTTTTCCTGCTCCTCGGAGGCTGCCTGACCTACTGTTCTTTTCCAGCGCCACTCTAACCTTGACACAAAGGCTGACAATGGAAACATCCAATAGAGCACCACGCCAAACAACTGAATAAACCTCCCCCCGACTTGGCTTTGTTTCAAAATATTAACAAGTTGTTAGCATAATGTCCTTGGGGGAGGGGGTGGGGAGACGGATAGACTTGCACCAGCACCAAGCTGGATTCTGAATAACCGTCACTGGGTTTGAAACACTGCTTTGTTTGTGCAGATGCTGCCAGATCTGCTGAGTTTCTCCAGCGATTTGTGGTTTTGTGTGCGCACGTGGTAGGTATGTTTTGAGCAAAATTTGGGGTTTGAGTTGCAGACCGACGCAAAGAGAAATGAAGCAGCTTACAAACTTTAAAAAGAAAGTGTGGTTCACACGCGCAGGCAAAGCACCAAAAACCTGAGCCATATACATGTTCTGAGATTTATAGATGAGGGGTGCACCGTTCCCGGAGGTACTGCAATACCAGGTCGATGCGTGGAATGGACGGAGCAAGCCCCTATTCCATCTCCCTGCTCCAAAAATCAATTTAATAGATGGTCCCCAGATAAGGGACCTATCAGATATTAAACTGATAATGGAATTCTTTTATCTCAAAAATCCACTTTGTTCATAAAATCATTTCTAAGTACATACAGAGGTTCTAAATTTGTTCTGCACGTTCTTTGCAGAGAAAAACAAATGATGCATTCCTCAAAGCATCCGTGCTGTTGCAAAAACAAAGGTATTTCCGACTCATACAGGAAACAATTTATGTTCATTTCAATGCAACAAGAGTCTGCTAACTGAACAGACCCTCATAAAGCCCTTAGACGGCGGTTTTTCCCCACTGCATCTTGTCAGTAGCTGCCCTTGTCCCAAGCTTCAGTTTGTCCCTCTTGATGTTGTTTTGAACTTTGGAAAGCACCAGTCTGCAACACTCGGTCAAGGTCAGCTCCTTATCACTGGAAAACCAACAAGTTTCAGATAGACCACAAAGCAAGTCGATGGTTTGCCAGGCAGTGCATAGGTGTTCTGCTAAATGATTTTTTAACTAGGTAAAAACAATAACTGCAGATGCTGGAAACCAGATTCTGGATTAGTGGTGCTGGAAGAGCACAGCAGTTCAGGCAGCATCCAAGGAGCTTCCTGCTGAAGGGCTTTTGCCCGAAACGTCGATTTCAAAGCTCCTTGGATGCTGCCTGAACTGCTATGATTTTTAACTGTCTGCTCAGAAAACTATCCACAGGATCAACCCTCTCAAGATGTTACATGCTGACCCCTGCCTGATGGACTTGTGTTCAAGACTGTTTTTCTTAAAAGCCTTCGCTGGAGAAACAGCTGATACAAATTGTCCAACGACTTGGAGTGTTCTGCAGAAACAAGATCAGACTTATCCTTCACAACATAAATTCTTTACAGTGCGGGTAGAGGCCTCTCAGCCAGTTAATTCTGCACTAACCCCTCAAAGGGCATCCCATCCAAACCTAGTGCCCCACATTATCTCCGTATCCCAGCTGTTAACCATGGCTAATCCACATAGCCTTCGCATCCCTGGACAGCCAATCCACCTAATCTGCACATCTTTTTACTGTGTGGAGCCCACACAGACACAGGGGAAACTCTACACAGCCAGTCAACCAAGGCTGGAATCAAACACAGGTCCCTGGTGTTGTCAGACAGCAGCGATAACCACAGTACCAGCTCTGCACCAGGGTGAAAGGAACTTCAGTACCTTGTGACATTTAGTGTTTGTGAACCAAAGGTCTGCACACAGCTTGATGCAGACACACACAAAGGTGGCCATTAGGGGGAGGATAGGTGCCATTTGGGGTGGTACAGTGGCTCCGTGGTTAGCACTGCTGCCTCACAGCACCAGGGACCCATGTCTGCTGGGTTTCCTCCGGGTGCTCCAGTTTCCTCCCACAATCCAAAGATGCGCAGGTTAGGTGAACTGGTTATGCTAAATTGCCCATAATGTTCAGGAATGTGCTGTTAGTCAAGGGAGAACATAGAACATAGAACATAGAAGAATACAGCGCAGTACAGGCCCTTCGGCCCTCGATGTTGCGCCGATCCAAGCCCACCTAACCTACACTAGCCCACTATCCTCCATATGCCTATCCAATGCCCGCTTAAATGCCCATAATGAGGGAGAGTCCACCACTGCTACTGGCAGGGCATTCCATGAACTCACGACTCGCTGAGTAAAGAACCTACCCCTAACATCAGTCCTATACCTACCCCACCTTAATTTAAAGCTATGCCCCCTTGTAATAGCTGAGAAATTATTGATCAGCCCAGTTCCCAAGGAAGATAGTCCCTTGGGACGGATGGGATTTATCCAATGATAAATGCTTTGGAGGCAGGCATAGGTGGATAGGTTAATAAGTTTGCAGATGACACTAAAGTCAGTGGAGTAATGGACAGTGCAGAAGAATGTTGCAGAGGCACTCGGATAAACTGCAGAATTGGGCTGAGAGGTGGTAAATGGAGTTCAATGCAGAAATGTGGAGTGATTCACTTTGGGAAGAAAAACAGGAAGGCAGAATACTGGGTAAATGGAAAGATTCTTGATAGTGTAGATGAGCAGCGAGATCTCGGTGTCCATGTACAAAGATCCCTGAAAGTTGCCGCCCAGGTTGATAGTATCTTTAAGGCTTTATTCCTGATGAAGGGCATTTGCCCGAAACGTCGATTTTGCTGAAGCTCCTCGGATGCTGCCTGAACTGCTGTGCTCTTCCAGCACCATTGATCCAGAATCTGGTTTCCAGCATCTGCAGTCATTGTTTTTACCTAGTATCTTTAAGGCGGCATACGGTGCCCCTTTATTGGTTTTATTGGTCGAGGGATTGCATTCCGGGCCCATGATGTCATGCTGCACTGTACAAAACACTAGTGGGGCCTCACTTGGAGTATTGTGTACAGTTCTGGTTACCCCACTACAGGAAGGATTTGGAAGCATTGGAAAAGATGCAGAGGAGATTTACCAGGATGTTGCCTGGTCTGGAGGGAAGGTCTTATGAGGAAAGGCTGAGGGACTTGGATCTGTTCTCATTGCAAAGAAGATAGCTAAGAGGGGATTTAATAGAGACATACAAGATGATCAGAAGATTAGATAGAGTGGACAATGAGAGTCTTTTTCCTAGGATGATGATGTTGTCTTGTATGAGGAGACATAGCTGAGGGGTGATAGATTTAAGATAGATGTCAGAAGCAGATTTTTTACTCAGAGAGTGGTATGGTAGTGGAAAGAAGGTTTACCAGGATGCTGCCTGGACTGGAGGGCTTGCCTTATGAAGAGAGATTGACTAAGCTCGGACTTTTCGCTCTGGAGAGAAGGAGGAAGAGAGGTGACCTGATCAAGGTATACAAGATAATGAGAGGAATGGATAGAGTCAATAGCCAGAGATTTTTCCCCAGAGAAGGATTGACTGGCACGAGGGGTCACAGTTTTAAGATACTAGGAGAATGGTACACTTCGGAGCAGCGAGAGGCTGGAGCCGGGAGGAGGTGACATAGAACATAGAACATAGAAGAATACAGCGCAGTACAGGCCCTTCGGCCCTCGATGTTGCGCCGATCCAAGCCCACCTAACCTACACTAGCCCACTATCCTCCATATTCCTATCCAATGCCCGCTTAAATGCCCATAATGAGGGAGAGTCCACCACTGCTACTGGCAGGGCATTCCATGAACTCACGACTCGCTGAGTAAAGAACCTACCCCTAACATCAGTCCTATACCTACCCCACCTTAATTTAAAGCTATGCCCCCTTGTAATAGTTGACTCCATACGTGGAAAAAGATTCTCACTGTCGACCCTATCTAAACCCCTAATCATCTTATACACCTCTATCAAGTCACCCCTAAACCTTCTTTTCTCCAATGAAAAAAACCCCAAGTGCCTCAGCCTTTCCTCATACGATCTTTCTACCATGCCAGGCAACATCCTGGTAAACCTCCTCTGCACCCGTTCCAGTGCCTCCACATCCTTCCTATAGTATGGCGACCAAAACTGCACACAATTGGTGCAGGTGATTGTCGGGAAGGCCAGTAAATATATTTAAACTTCTTACCTTCAGGCCAGCGAGGGAGGAGCGAGCAAATGACTTCTGGGAAGGGTAAGTAGAACAGTTTATATTTGTGTGATTGCATTACCCGAGACACTACTCGGGTGTCCTCCTCTAACCTGTGTGTCCTAAATAAGTATGTACCTGTCAGGCAGAGAGGAAGACATAGAACGCGTGAGCCGTGGTTTACTAAGGAAGTGGAATCCCTGGTCAAGAAGAAGAAGAAGGCTTATGTTAGGACAAAATGTGAAAACTCAGTCAGGGCGCTTGAAGGTTACAAGGAAATCAGGAAAGACCGAAAAAGAGAGCTCAAAAGAGCCAGGAGGAGACATGAGAAGTTGTTGGCGGATAGGATCAGGGTAAACCCTAAGGCTTTCCATAGGTATGTCAGGAATTAAAGAATGATGAGAGTTAAATTAGGACAAATCAAGGATAATAGTGGAAAAATTGTGTGTGGAGCCGGAGGAGATAGGGGAAGCACTAAATAAATATTTTTCAACAGTGTTCACTATAGAAAATAAAAATATTGGCGAGGAAGATACAGAGATACTTGCATCTACACTAGAAGAGATTGAGGTTCACAAGGAAGAGGTATTAGAAATATTGCAGAGTGTGAAAATAGACAAGTCCCCTGGGCCAGATGGGATCTATCCTGGGATCCTCTGGGAAGCAAGGGAAGAGATTGCCGAGCCTTTGGCATTGATCTTCAGATCATCATTGTCTACAGGAATAGTGCCTGAGGACTGGAGGATAGCAAATGTGGTTCCCTTGTTCAAAAAGGGTAGTAGAGACAACTCTGGTAATTACAGACTAGTGAGTCTCACTTCAGTTGTTGGTAAAGTGTTGGAAAAGGTTATAAAAGAGATAGGATTTATAACCATCTAGAAAAGAATAATCTGATCATGGATAGTCAGCACGGTTTTGTGAAAGGTAGGTTGTGCCTAACAAATCTTATTGACTTTCTTGACAAAGTGACCAAACAGGTAGATGAGAGTAAACCGGTTGATGTGGTGTATATGGATTTCAGCAAGGCGTTCGATAAGATTCCCCACAGTAGGCTATTATAATACAAAATGCGGAGGAATGGGACTGTGGGAGACATAGCAGTTTGGATCAGGAATTGGCTTGCTGAAAGAAAACAGAGGGTTGTAGTTGATGGAACATGTTCATCTTGGTGTCCAGTTACTAGCGGCGTTTTGCAAGGGTTGGTGTTGGGTCCACTGCTGTTCATCATTTTGAAAAATGACCTGGATGAGGTCTTAGAAGGGTGGGTTAGTAAATTTGCAGACGACACTAAGGTCGGTGGAGTTGTGGACAGTGACGAAGGATGTAGTAGGTTGCAGAGAGACATAGATAGGATACAGAGCTGGGCTGAGAGGTGGCAAATGGAGTTTAATGTGGACAAGTGTGAGGTGAAGAAGGGCTTATGCCCGAAACGTCGATTCTCCTGCTCCTTGGATGCTGCCTGACCTGCTGCGCTTTTCTAGCAACACATTTTTCAGCTCTGATCTCCAGCGTCTGAAGTCCTCAATTTCTCCAAGTGTGAGGTGATACACTCTGGACGGAGTAATCGGAATGCAAAGTACTGGGCTAATGGTAAGATTCTTGGGAGTGCAGATGAGCAGAGAGATCTCGGTGTCCATGTACACAGATCCCTGAAAGTTGTCACCCAGATTGCTAGGGTTGTTAAGAAGGTAAAAACAATGACTGCAGATGCTGGAAACCAGATTCTGGATTAGTGGTGCTGGAAGAGGACAGCAGTTCAGGCAGCATCTGAGGACAGGCAAAATCCGAGGACAGGCAAAATCGACGTTTCGGGCAAAAGCCCTTCATCAGGTTGTTAAGAAGGCATGCAGTGTTTTGGCCTTTATTAATAGAGGGATTGAGTTCCGAACCAGGAGGTTTTGCTGCAGCTGTATAAAGCTCTGGTACGGCCACACTTGGAGTATTGTGTACAGTTCTGGTCACCGCATTATAAGAAGGATATGGAAACTTTGGAAAGGATGCAGAGGAGATTTACTAGGATGTTGCCTGGTATGGAAGGAATGTCTTATGAGGAAAGGCTAAGGGCCTTGAGGCTGTTCTCGTTAGAGAGAAGATTGAGAGGTGACTTAATAGAGACATACAAAATAATCAAAGAGTTAGATAGGGTGGACAGGGAAAGCCTTTTTCCAAGTATGGGGACGGCAAACACGAGGGGACACAACTTTAAAGTGAGGGGAGATAGGTATAAGACAGATGTCAGAGGTAGTTTCTTTACTCAGAGGGTAGTAAGGGTATGCAATGCTTTGCCTGCAACGGTAGTAGATTCGCCAACTTTAAGTGCACTTAAGTCGTCATTGGACAGGCATATGGACATACATGAATAGTGTAGGTGGGATGGGCTTCAGATTAGTATGACAGGGCGGCGCAACATCGAGGGCCGAAGGGCCTGTTCTGCGCTGTAATGTCCTATGTTCTATGTACAGAAGGGACGCCAGAGAAGGGTTCTTTACGCAGAGAGTTGTGAATGCATGAAATGCGTTGCCAGCGGTGGTGGTAGAAGCAGAGTCATTGAGGACATTTAAGCTACTGCTGGACATGCACATGGATAGCAGTGAAATGACGGGTGCGTAGGTTAAGTTATTATATTTTATATTAGGATTAATCCTCAGCACAACATCGTGAGCCAAAGGGCCTGTTCTGCACTGTATTGTTCTATGTTCTGTGTGCTAATATGACATTGCTGCAGCCTTGAGTTACCTTGTATCCTGAGGCCAGTTCCAACTTGTTGCAGATGCTCATGAGTCTGCTCTTGGAGGCACCGTACTTATATGGCCAGCAGTGTTCACTTCCGTTTCTGATCAATGGTAACCCCGAGATAGTGATTGGGAGGTGGGCTTCAATGATGCTGAGTCAAAGAAGGTGGTGCTGAAAAAGCACAGACGGTCAGGCAGCATCCAAGGAGCAGGAGAATCTTCATCAGCTTATGCTCAAAACATTGATTCTCTTACTCCCTGGATGCTGCCTGATCAGCTTTTCCAGCACCACACTCCTCGACTCTAATCTCCAGCATCTGCAGTCTTCATTTTCACCCCCTTTAATGATGCAACCATCAAATGCCAAAGGTCACATATTGTCTCTTGTTCTAAGATGGTCATGGCCTGGCACATGTGTGGGACAAATGCTACTTGTCACTTGTCATCACAAATCTAGGGCTATCGTTCAGGTCTTGCTGTCTTTGGACATGCACTACTCCAGTACCTGAGGATTCGGGAAAGGTGCTGAACAACGTGCAGTCATTGGTGGTCTTTGGAGACAGCACTTTCCTGGATGGCAACGTCAGTGTGCCTTGAGACGTAGAGTCACATAACATGGAAACAGACCCTTCGGCCCACCTTGTCCATGCTGACCAGGTTTCTTAAAATGAACTTGAGTCATAGAGTCCTACAGCACGGAGACATGTCTTTTGGCCCAAATTGGTCTATGCTGACCAAAATGTCTGACCTCCATAACCCCATTTCCCTGCACTTGGCTCATATCCTTCTAATCCTTTCCTATCCATGTATTTGTCTAAATGCCTTTTAAATGTTATTAATGTTTATGCCTCCACCACTTCTGCTGGCAGCTCATTCCATATGCATATCACCCTCTGTGTAAGAAAGTTGCCTCTCAGGTTCCCTTTTATGTCGTCTTGTCCTCCATTCTCCAACTCTGGGAAAAAGACTTAGTGCATTTACCATGCCTCTCATAATCTTATACACCTCTAAAAAGTTCCCCCTCAGTCTCCTATGCTAAAAAAAAACACATTCTAGCTTGTTCAACCTCTCCCTAAAACTCAGACCATGGAGTCCAGACAATATCATTGTAAATTTCTTCTGCGTTCTTTCTAGATTAGTGACGTCCTTCCTACAACAAGGTGACCAAAACTGAACGCAATACTCCAAGCGTGGTCTCACCAACATCCTGGATAACAGCAACATAACTTCCCAACTTCTATACTCAACGACCTGACTGATAAGAGCCAGTCTACCAAAAGCCTTCATCATTGCCCTGTCTATCTGGGACACCACTTTCAGAGAACTGTGAACCTGAACTCCAAGGTCCCTCTGTTCCATGACACTCCTTAAGGCCCTACCATTCACCGTGAAATTCCTACCTTGATTTGACTTTCCAAAATGCAAGACCACACACTTATCCATACTAAACTCCATAAACTCCCCAGCTGGTCAAGGTCTTGCTGCAATTTCTGATAATCTTCCTAACTGTCCACAATGCTGCCTAGCTTAGTGCCAACAGCAAATTAATGAATGCCTTGCACATTCTCATCCAAATCATTGATATAGGTAACAAACAGCAATGGACCCAACACTGACCCCTGAGGTACTCCACTACTCACAAGCCTCCAGTCTGACAAGCATCCTTCCACTATTACCCTCTGCGTCCTATCATCAAGCCAATTTTGTATCCAATTTGCCAGCTCACCTTGGATTCCATGTAATCTAGCCTTCAAGGGCAGCCTACCATGTGGAACCTTATCAAAGGCCTTACTGTAATACATATAGACTATGTTCACTGCCCTGCCCTCATCAACCTTGCTGGTCACTTCATCAAATCTGTGAGGCATGATCTCCCACTCACAACGAAACTAGTCCCATTTGCCTGTATTTGGCCCATATTCCTCTAAGCCTATGCTAACTATGTAGCTGTCGAAATTCCTTATAAATGTTGTAATTGTACTCACCTGTATTACTTCCTCTAGCAGTTTGCTCAATATACATACACCCTTTACCTATTGCCCCTCATGATTTTATAAACCTCGACCATGTCACCCCTACATCTCTGCCGATTCAGCCTCTCCTTATAACTCAAACACTCCATGTCTCGGTAGCAGCTTTGCAAATCTGTTTTGCACCCTTTCCAATTTAATAACATTCTTCCTATTGCAAGGTGACCAGAATTGTAAATAGTATTCCAAATGTGGCCTCACCAAACATGACTTCCTAACTCCTGTACTCAATGCTCTCACCGATGAAGACAAGTATACCAAATGCACCACCCTGTCTCCCTGACGCCACTTTCAAACAATTATGTACCTAGACCGCTTGGTCTCTGTTTGAGAACACTCCCCAAGAGCCCTTCCATTAACTGTGTAAGTCCTGCCCTGGTTGTCTTACCAAAATGCAATATCTCGCATTTATCTGAATTAAATTCCATCTGCCATTCCTCAGCCCACTGGCCCAGTTGAATAAGATCCCGTTGTACTCTTAGATAAATATCTTCACTGTACACTATACTCCAATTTTGCTGTCACCCGCAAACTTACCAATCATGCCTCCTTTATTTTTATCCAAATAATTTATATAAATAATGAACAACAGTGGACCCAGCACCGATCTTTGCAGCACACCGCTGGTCACAGGCCTCCAGTTGGAACAACTCTCTACCACCATTCTCTTTCTCCCACTGTCAAGACAATTTTGTGTCTATTTGGCCAGCCCTCCCTGAATTCCTTGTGATCTAACCCGACTTAACCATCTTCCATGCGGAACCTTCTGAAGGCTGTGCTAAAGTCCATGGAACATAAATGTGTCTGCAATTGCATGGGAATCAACAGGGGACAAAGTCTGACATAGGAGAAAATTTGAAATAGCAGAATCTGAATCTGAATAAGTGCATACATGACACAACGCATTGAAATTGAGGAAAGCAACTTTTGCGGAACAGTATTGAATCCCTAACGAGCAACAGTAGGCTAACTGGAAAGAGCAAATTAATGCAAAAGCTGGAATGTGTACTGAAAACAACAAATGCTGGAGGTCAGAGTGGGTCAGACAGCACTGGCGTGCTTTGACTCTCCAAATAAAATGCCCCTGCCCACCTTTTCCCTCCAACTCCACATTTGTTATGGTTAATCACTCTAACCTGCACACTGCAGGGGAATTTAGTACAGCGTATTCACCCAACCTGCATGTCCCTGAACTATGGGGGGAATCCCAAGCAACCACCAGAAACGCACTCAGACATGGGGAGAACATGCAAACTCCACACTAGCCCAAGGCTGAAAATGAGCTTGGGTCCCTGGTGCTGTCAGGCAGTAGTGCTACTAGTTACCTGATGAAGGAGCAGTACTCTGAAAGCTAGTGCTTCAAATAAACCTGTTGGGACTGTAGCTGGTGGCACGGTGGCTCAGTGGTTAGCACTGCTGCCTCACACCGCCAGAGACCTGGGTTCAAGTCCCACCTCAGATGACTGTCTGTGTGGAGTTTGCACATTCTCCCCATGTCTGTGTGGCGTTTCCTCTGGGTGCTCTGGTTTCCCCACACAGTCCAAAAAGTGTGCAGGTTAGATGAATTAGCCATGCCAAGTTCCCTGTAGTATTAAGTGAAGTGGGAAATGGGTCTGGGTGGGTTGCACTTTGGCGGGTTGGTGTGGACTTGTTGGGCCAAAGGGCCTGTTTCCACACTGTAAGTAATCTAATCTAAAAATAACCTGGTGTTGTGTGATTTTTAACTTTGTCCAGCACCAGCACCAGCACCTCCACATCATAACCACTACACCGACAATGCCGCTAGTTTAAGAAGCAATGGAAAGCAATGGCAGCCAGTTGTCAAAATCTGTGTTCTTTTGTATTTTATACCTTCCTGCCCCGATTAGGAAACCTGCAACATTGTTGCCAGTCTTGCAGCACGTGGTATTAACAAGTTTGGAAGCTGTTTACCATATCAAAACATTGAAGTGGACAAGAAAGGTACTGGTGTGTAATAACGGAACTATGAAGTTCAGTATAATTTTTGTTTGCTGATTTTAGATGGGCTTTCTCACAGATAACTGGAAACCCTAATTAAAATTACTTGTTCTTTTCTAAGAATCTGTTTTCACCTATACGGCTGTGACATTATCTGTTACTGATCATTCAAATATCAACCAAGGAATCCATTCCAGGAGAGAAAAGGAACAATTACGTTCTGTTCTTCTGGCTGATTTGCAATGGTTTAGGTTGTTTCATATGAGCAAATTGGAAGCTAAAAGCCAAGCCGAACAAGCACAACTTGATTTCAACATGCCAGTGTAATGAAGGAGCAGCACTCTGAAAACTCGTGCTTCCAAATAAACCTGTTGGTCTATAACTTGGTGTTGTGTACAAAGTTAAAAATCACACAACACCAAGTTAGAGTCTGGCAGGTTTATGTGGAAGCCGGGCTGCCAGAGGAAGTGGTGGAGGCTAGTACAATTGCCACATTTAAAAGGCACCTGAATGGGTATATGAATAGGAAGGGTTTGGAGGGATATGGGCCAAGTGCTGGCAGGTGGGACTATATTGGGTTGGGGTATCTGGTCAGCATGGACGAGTTGGACCGAAGGATCTGTTTCCGTGCTGTACCTCTCCAGGACTCGAAACACAACTTCAAACAGTATGTTGGTGCAATGTCCTGACTGTATCCAAAGTGGCATTATCTCAACCAGTTTCTTTGATGTTAACCTGTATGTAGATGAGTGAGCTGCTTCTTTTACAACAATCATTTAAAAGCAACATTGAAGAAACTGGAGACATTACCAATGCAACACCAATGTGATTAGTTTAAACACTGAGAAGTCCATGCAAGGAAGTGTGAAGCTTATTCATTGAAAACAAAAACATTCGGCAGATCAGGTCTGACATTCCAACATAAAATACCACAAAGCACTTCACACATCTGATTGCTGCATGTTTACACCAACCCAGGTCTGTCCAGTAACTTAAAGATATAAGCTAATAACATGATCAAAAGTAATATGACTTTCATGAATAAAGCTCCAAACTGCAGACTCTCTGTGATGTATTTGGCAAAACAGTCACCTGGTCAAGTATCACTCCAGCGAACTGAGCACATATTCCAGCTAGGCAAAAGTGAGGACTGCAGATGCTGGAAACCAGAGTTTAGATTAGAGTGGTGCTGGCAAAGCACAACAGGCCAGTCAGCATCCGAGGAGCAGGAAAATCGACGTTTCAGGCAAATGCCCTTCAGCAGGAAGCTGACAGCTTTATTGTGTGTAATTTCTGTATTTCCAGCATCTTAATAGACTTGAATATTTCAAAACTATTTAATTGATGAAAAATCTCTGCACAATCCAGTAGGAAAGAAATAAACACATCTTTTTTGAGAAACCCAGCAGAAACTATTAAAAAATGAAAAATAAGAATTCAACTCTCTCACATGGTGAACTGACTAAACTATCTTTCAAAAACTCTGATTTCTGGACACAGAGCATCGGAGTCAAAGAGGGTGGTGCTGGAAAAGCACAGCCGGTCAGGCAGCATCCAAGGAGCAGGAGAATCGGCATTTAGGCATAAGCCCTTTGTGTCCGAAATGTTGATTCTCCTGCTCCTTGGATGCTGCCTGACCGGCTGTGCTTTTCCAGCACCACACTCTCGACTCTGATCTCCAGCATCTGCAGTCCTCACTTTCTCATAGAACACAGAACATCGTCAGGAAACCCTGAATAAGTTTTAGGAATAAAAAGAAACGAGAGGTTGATTGGGAACTCATTCAAAGACAGCACTAATCTGTCTTGACTGGGGAGTCTGATCCCCGTGGTGCCCAATGGAAACTGAACAGCAGTGTGTGTCTGTTGAGACTGTGATGCTGGAAAAGCACAGCAGGTCAGGCAGCATCCGAGGAGCAGGAGAATTGATGTTTTGGGCATAAGCCCTTCATCAGAATGTGTTGGCCAGTTCAAGTGAAACCAGACAGATCACCAATCTGTTCCACTGTCTGTCAATAGCAAAGTGCATCCTTCCCTGTACAGGTCTGGATCCTAAAGTTGATTGGAGTACTAACAGTAAGCTATTAAAATGAATAGTTCCATGTGAGTTGCACCATCAGAAATGTTAGCTCAATATATTCAAACTGTAAAATCTCCAAAGCTCCAACCCATCTGTCAAAAAAATTTAGATTCAATCCATAAGTTATCACGCTTACCTGAGTGTGTGTCATCATCTTTGAACTCCACTCCTCCAACCACAACAAGGACAGAACCCCGTGGTCCTCACCTTCTGCTTCACCAGCATCTATCAAATGCCTTACTGAAATCCATATACACCACATCAATCGCTTTACCCTCATCCATCTGTTTGGTCACCTTCACAAAGAACTCAATAAGATTCGTGAGGCAGAACCTACCCTTCACAATCCGTGTTGACGATCCCTAATGAACATATTCCTTTCCAGATGATTATAAATCCTATTTGTTATAACACTTCATCCACAACTGAAATAAGACTCACAGGTCTATAATTTCCAGGGTTTTCTCAACTCCCCTTCGTGAACAAGGGGACAACATTTGCTACCCTCCAGTCTTCTGGCACTATTCCTGTAGACAATGATAACATAAAGATCAAAGCCAAAGGCTCAGCAATCTCCTCCCTGGCTTCCCAGAGAATCATAGGATGAATCCCATGCAGCCATCTATTTTTACACTTTCCAGAATTGCTAACGCTTCCTGCTTATGAACCTCAATCCCGTCTAGTCTAGTAGCCTGTATCTCAGTATTCTCCTTGACCATATTGTCTTTTTCTCATGTGAATTCTGGTGAAAAGTAGTCATTTAGCGCTTCCCCTATCTCCTCTGACTCCACGCACAACTTCCCACTACTCTGCTTGATTGCCCCTAATCTTACTCTCGTCATTCTTTTATTCCTGATATACCTGTAGAAAGGGTGTAGGTTTGCTCGCTGAGCTGTAGGTTTGATATCCAGACATTTCATTACCTGGTTAGGTAACATCATCAGTGGCGACCTCCAAGTGAAGCGAAGCTGATGTCTCCTGCTTTCTATTTATATCTTCCTCCTGGAAGAGGTTCCTGGGGTTTGTGATAATGTCATTTCCTGTTCGTTTTCTGAGGGGTTGATAGATGGCATCTAGATCTATGTGCTTGTTTATGGCGTTGTGGTTGGAGTGCCAGGCCTCTAGGAATTCTCTGGCATGTCTTTGCTTAGCCTGTCCCAGGATAGATGTGTTGTCCCAGTCGAAATGGTGGTTTTTTTCATCTGTGTATAGGGCTACGAGGGAGAGAGGGTCATGTCTTTTTGTGGCTAGCTGGTGTTCATGTATCCTGGTGGCTAACTTTCTTCCTGTTTGTCCTACGTAGTGTTTGTGGCAGTCCTTGCATGGAATTTTGTAGATGATGTTGGTTTTGTCCATGGGTTGTACTGGGTCTTTTAAGTTTGTTAGTTTTTGTTTGAGAATGTTGGTGGGTTTGTGTGCTACTAGGATTCCAAGGGGTCTTAGTAGTCTGGCTGTCATTTCTGAAACTTCTTTGATGTATGGTAAGGTGGTTAGGGTTTCTGGCTATGTTTGGTCTACTTGTCGTGGTTTGTTCTTGAGGAATCTGCGCACTGTATTTATTGAGTATCCGTTCTTCTTGAATACATAGTATAGGTGGTTCTCCTCTATTTTCCAAAGTTCGTCTGTGCTGCAGTGTGTGGTGGCCCGTTGGAATAGTGTTCTGATACAGCTTTGTTTGTGTGTGTTGGGGTGGTTGCTGGTGTAGGTCCTCCCGCACAAGGGACTGAATATCATTCCTTACCAACAGGGCCATCCCACCCCCTCTGCCCATTAGTCTGTCCTTACAATAGCACGTATAGCCTTGAATATTCATTTCCCAGGCCCTGTCCATTTGAAGCCATGTCTCCGTTATCCCCACAACATCGTAACTGCCAATTTCCAAATGAGCCTCAAGCTCATCCATCTTATTTCTAATGCTTCGTGCATTCATATATAGTATTTTTAATTTGTTACTGCCCTCAACCTTCCTATCAATCCCTATTTCACTCAACCTTATGGCATGATCCCTTTTTGAGATTTCTGCTCCATTGATACCGTTGTCTTTCTTGACTTCTCTTGTTCTAACTTTCCCTGCAATTTCCTTCTTAAACTTCCAGTTTGTCCCCTCCCCGCCGCTATTTAGTTTAAACACAGCTGTGATGCAGTGGCAAACCTGCCTGCCAGAATGCTGGTCCCCCATCTATTAAGGTGCTCTATAGAATAGAGCTCTATTCCTGATGAAGAGCTTTTGCCCGAAACGTCGATTTTCCTGCTTCTCGGATGCTGCCTGAATTGCTGTGCTTTTCCAGCACCACTCTAATCTAAACTCTCATTTCGCCATAACCTCAGTGACATAGTCAGAGAACAATGAAGGAGGCTTCATATCCATCAACCTTGCCTAGGGCCGATCAGTGCAACTTTATGAGTACTACAGTAGGGGGGAATATACGAAGGAGAAAATGTTATGGAGGAAGTAAAATACAATGGGATTTGGAGAGGGTGACACAAAGCTTTAAGGGAATGGCTCCCGGAATGATGGACTTCTGTTACATGGATAGACAGATGTTGGGATGGCTAAGAGGAGATTCCATTTGAGCTGAAAAATGTGTTGCTGGAAAAGCTCAGCAGGTCAGACAGCATCCAAGGAGCAGGAGAATCGACGTTTTGGGCATGAGCCCTTCTTCAGGAATGAGGAAGGTGTGCCAAGCAGGCTAAGATAAAAGGTAGGGAGGAGGGACTTGGGGGAGGGGCGTTGGGAATGCAATAGGTGGAAGGAGGTTAAGGTGCGGGTGATAGGCTGGAGAGGGGATGGGGGCGGAGAGGTCGGGAAGAAGATTGCAGGTCAAGAAGGTGGTGCTGAGTCCGAGGGTTGGGACTCAGGTAAGGTGGGGGGAGGGGAAATGAGGAAGCTGGAGAAATCTGCATTCATCCCTTGTAGTTGGAGGGTTCCTAGGCGGAAGATGAGGCGCTCTTCCTCCAGGTGTCGTGTTGCCATGGTCTGGCGATGGAGGAGTCCAAGGACCTGCATGTCCTTGGCGGAGTGGAGGGGGAGTTAAAGTGTTCAGTCACGGGGTGGTTGGGTTGGTTGGTGCTGGTATCCCAGAGGTGTTCTCTGAAACGTTCCGCAAGTAGGTGGCCTGTCTCCCCAATGTAGAGGAGGCCACATCGGGTGCAGCGGATGCAGTAAATGATGTGTGTGGAGGTGCAGGTGAATTTGTGACGGATATGGAAGGATCCCTTGGGGCCTTGGATGGAGGTGAGGGGGGCGGTGTGGGTGCAAGTTTTGCATTTCTTGCGGTTGCAGGGGAAGGTGCTGGGAGAGGAGGTTGGGTTGGTGGGGGGTGTGGACCTGACGAGGGAGTTGCGGAGGGAGTGGTCTTTCCGGAATGCTGATAGGGGAGGGGAGGGAAATATATCCCTGGTGGTGGGGTCTGTTTGGAGGTGGCGGAAATGACGAAGGATGATACGATGCCTCTGGAGGTTGGTGGGGTGGTTGGTGAGGACCAGTGGGGTTCTGTCCTGGTGGCGATTGGAGGGGCGGGGTCAAAGGGCGGAGGAGCAGGAAGTGGAGGAGATGCGGTGGAGTTGTTGGTCTGAACGTAGTCTGGAGTCCATGCGGGGTCAGTCGGACCTGTAGACAGATGCAGAGGAAGGAGATGGGCTGTGGTAGCGAGTCTGTTTGAGGACGTGGTTGAAGACCTTCAGGGCAGAGGAGATGTCTTGGGGGTGCAGTGAGGAAGGACTCACTGAAATCCTTGTAGAGGGAGGAAGAAAACTTCTTCAAGGAAGGCATCCTTGCAAGACGATTCACAGTAGGTTAAAATCAACTAGGAGAAAGTGAGGACTGCAGATGCTGGAGATCAGAGCTGAAAAATGTGTTGCTGGAAAAGCGCAGCAGGTCAGGCAGCATCCAAGGAGCAGGAGAATCGACGTTTCGGGCATAACCCTTCTTCAGGAATGAGGAAGGTATGCCAAACAGGCTAAGATAAAAAGGATTCCTGAAGAAGGGCTTATGCCCGAAACGTCGATTCTCCTGTTCCCTGGATGCTGCCCGACCTGCTGCGCTTTTCCAGCAACACATTTTCAGCTAAGATAAAACGGTAGGGAGGAGGGACTTGGGGGTCATCTCCTCTGCCCTGAAGCTCTTCAGCCACGTCCTCAAACAGACTCGCTACCTCAGCCACATCTCCTTCCTCAGCACCTGTCTACGGAACCTACTGACCCTGAATGGACGCGGGACTATGTTCAGACCAACAAGCACCAACCAACCCAACCGCCCCATGGCTGAACACTTTAACTCCCCCTCCCACTCCGCCAAGGACAAGCAGGTCCTTGGTCTCCTCCATCGCCAGACCATGGCAACACGACGCTTGGAGGAAGAGCGCCTCATCTTCCACCTAGGAACCCTCCAACTACAAGGGATGAATGCAGATTTCTCCAGCTTCCTCATTTCCCCTCTCCCCACCTTATCTCAGTCCCAACCCTCGGACTCAGCACCGCCTTCTTAACCTGCAATCTTCTTCGGACCCCACCCCCTCTCCGGCCTATCACCCTCACCGGCCTATCACCCTCACATTAACCTCCTCCCACCTATCGCATTCCCAACGCCCCTCCCCCAAGTCCCTCCTCCCTACCTTTTTATCTTAGCCTGTTTGGCATACCTTCCTAATTCCTGAAGAGGGGATTATGCCCGAAACGTCGATTCTCCTGTTCCTTGGATGCTGCCTGACCTGCTGCACTTTTCCAGCAACACATTTTTCAGCTCTGATCTCCAGCATCTGCAGTCCTCACTTTCTCCTCGGAGATTCTATTTGACAGGGATATTTAAAACCATGGAATCTTGACCTCGAAAGCGAGAGGTGAACTGTTCCAATTAATGCAAACATCGAGAACCAGGACAACAATTTCACGTGACTATCAAAAGAATCAACAGTAACACAAGAGGGAGTTAATGACCTCGTGGTTTATCCTTCTTTTAGCAGTGTGACTTGAACTGTGCACAAAACTTCAAAAGTGACCACACCAATGTCCTCTACAACCTCAACATGACGTCCCAACTCCTGATAAAAACGGAAAAAACTGTGGACGCTGGAAGTCAGAAACAAGAATTCTGGGTGGCACGGTGGCACAGTGGTTAGCACTGCTGTCTCACAGCACCAGAGACCCAGGTTCAATTCCCGTCTCAAGCAACTGCCTGTGTGGAGTTTGCACATTCTCCCCGTGTCTGCGTGGGTTTTCTCTGGGTGCTCTGGTTTCCTCCCACAGTCCAAAAATGTGCAGGTTAGGTGAATTGGCCAGGCTAAATTGCCCGTAGTGTTAGGTAGGGGAATGGGTCTGGGTGGGTTGCGCTTCGGCGGGTCGGTGTGGGCTTGTTGGGCCGAAGGGCCTGTTTCCACACTGTAAGTAATCTAATCTAATCTAAAACAGAATTTGCTGGAAAATCTGGGCAAGTCTGGAGCACGTGTGGAGAGAAATCAAAGTTAACATATCGGGTCCTTCTTCAGAACTGATGGTAGCTAGGTAAAAATTGTTTTTTGTGCAGAAGTTATGATGGGGGAGTTGGTAAGGAGTAAATAATAGGTGGAGATAGAGGTCAAAGAGAGATAAGATCAGTTGGACAGACAAAGGAAGGAAAAACAGTCAGCCTAGGAGAGTGAATAGCTGCTAATGGGGACAATCAATGACTGACAATGGGATGGGTGTAATAGCAGTGCATGTGATAAGAATGCTGGGCTAAGGACATGGGAAAAGGTGCCTCAGGATCCAAAGTTGTTGAACCTCAATATTGAGTCCAGAAGGTTGTAGAGTTAACAGGTAGATAATGAGGTGCTGTTCTTCCTGCTTCTGCTGCTTCTGCAGCAAACCCGAGACAGAGAAGTTGGCCAGGGAACAAGGTGGTGTCAGGAGTGAAGGACGAGTGGACCAAGGTGAGCCAGAGGGAACAGACCATGCAGAAAGCTAACAAGATTTTCATTTGATTTGATTATTTTTGTCACATGTACCTAAGTACAGTGAAAGGATTTGTTTTGCAAGCAGCACAGACAGGTCATAACATACAAGGACATACAGATCATAGGGTTATTAGACAGTGAGGCATACAAGGTTACAGCTGCACAGGAGGTGCACAAAAGCAAGATCAATATTTGGTTTTTTTGTACCTCCACACTACCACCTAACAGCAGTAGTGCTTATATTTTCCCCAGTACCCATGATGTGTGCGTGCAGTGAAAGACAACAGGTGTATAAATCTTTATTCACTTCCCACCACCAGGAAGAAAGAAAAAACCCACGTGGCCAGTGACAAGCAGTGCCCTTCACATCAAAGGGCAATGCTGCGTGATCAAACAAGTGAAGGCGAAGGCAGGGATTAAATCAAAATAGAGTTGGAGGGGGAAATAAAACACCACTCCCTGCGGTGCCCACCGCTCCCTGAACAGCTTAAGGGTATCGGTAGACACCACGTGCTCCTTCTGCAGAGACACCCGGGTTCGATGATCAATATTTGGTTTGGAATTAGAGTGAGGTCCATTCAGCAATCTAATAACAGCAGGGAAGAAGCTGTTCTTCAACTTGTTGGTACAAGTGCTTAAGAGAGTGTTACCGGGGTGGGAGGGGTCTCTGATGGTGTAGGAAGAGAGTGTTACCGGGGTGGGAGGGGTCTCTGATGATGATGAAGAGTGTTACCGGGTGGGAGGGGTCTCTGAAGGTGTTGGAAGAGAGTGTTACTGCGTTGGGAGGGGTCTCTGATGATGAGGAAGACAGTGTTAGCAGGTTGGGAGCGGTCTCTGATGATGAAGAGAGTGTTACTGGGGTGGGAGGGGTCTCTGATGATGAGGAAGACAGTGTTAGCAGGTTGGGAGCGGTCTCTGATGATGATGAAGAGAGTGTTACTGGGGTGGGAGGGGTCTCTGATGAATTTGAAAGAGATTGTTACCAGGGTAGGATGGGTCTACGATGATGATGAAGAGAGTGTTACCTTGGTGGGAGGGGTCTCAGATGATGATGAAGAGAGTGTTACCGGGGTGTGAGGGGTCTCTGATGGTGTTGGAAGAGATTGTTATCTGGGTGGGAGGTGTCTCTGATGTTGTTAGCTGAGAGTGTTACCAGGGTAGGAGGGATCTCTGATGATGATTAAGACAGTGTTACCGGGGTGTGAGGGGTCTCTGATGATGATGAAGACAGTGTTACCGGGGTGTGAGGGGTCTCTGATGATGATGAAGAGAGTGTTACCGGGGTGTGAGGGGTCTCTGATGATGATGAAGAGAGTGTTACCGGGGTGTGAGGGGTCTCTGATAGTGTTGAAAGCGAGTGTTACTGGGGTGGGACTGGTCTCTGACGATGATGAAGAGATTGTTACCGGGGTGGGAGGGATCTCTGATGATGATGAAGAGAGTGTTACCGGGGTAGGAGGGGTCTCTGATGATGATGAAGAGAGTGTTACCGGGGTGGGAGGGATCTCTGATGATGATGAAGACAGTGTTACCAGGGTAGGAGGGGTTTCTGATGATGATGAAGAGAGTGTTACCGGGGAGTGAGGGGTCTCTGATGATGATGAAGAGAGTGTTACCAGGGGGTGAGAGGTCTCTGATGATGATGAAGACAGTGTTACCAGGTTGGAGGTGTCATTGATGATGATGAGAGTGTTACCGGGGTAGGAGGGGTCTCTGATGATGATGAAGAGAGTGTTACCAGGGTGTGAGTGTTCTCTGATGATGATGAAGACAGTGTTACAGGGGTATGGGGGGGGGTCTCTGATGATGATGAAGAGTGTTACTGGAGTGAGAGGGGTCTCTAATGATGATGAAGAGAGTGTTACCAGGTTGGGAGGGACCTCTGATGATGATGAAGAGAGAGTTTCTGGGTTGGGAGGCGTGTCTGATGTTAGATGAGTGTTTCCGGGGTCGGAGGAGACTCTGATGGTGTTGGAAGAGATTGTTACCGGGGTAACAGGGGTCTCTGACGATGATGAAGAGAGTGTTGCCCGGGTAGGAGGGGTCTCTGATGGTGTTGGAAGAGAATGTTACCGGGGTGAGAGGGGTCTCTGATGATGATAATGAAGAGAGTGTTACCAGGGTGGGAGGAGTCTCTGATGATTATGATGAGAGTGTTACCGGGGTATGAGGGGTCTCTGATGGTGTTGGAAGAGAGTGTTACCGGGGTGGGAGGTTTCTCTGATGATGATGAAGAGAGTGTTACCGGGTGGGAGGTGTCTCTGATGATGATGATGATGAGAGTGTTACCGGGGTAGGAGGGGTCTCTGATGATGATGAAGAGTGTTACCGGGGTGTGAGGAGTCTCTGATGATGATTAAGACAGTGTTACCGGGTGAGAGGGGTCTTTAATGATGATGAAGAGAGTGTTACCAAGTTGGGAGGGTCTCTGATGATGATGAAGAGAGTGTTACCGGGTGGGAGGTGTCTCTGATTATGATGAAGAGATGTTACCGGGGTAGGAGGGGTCTCTGATGATGATGAAGAGAGTGTTACCAGGGTGTGAGGGGTCTCTGATGATGATGAAGACAGTGTTACATGGGTATGGGGGGGTCTCTGATGATGATGAAGAGTGTTACTGGAGTGAGAGGGGTCTCTGATGGTGTTGGAGAGAGTGTTACCAGGGTATGAGGAGTCTCTAATGATGATGAAGAGAGTGTTACCAGGTTGAGAGGGGTCTCTGATGATGAAGAAGAGAGTGTTACCAGGGTGTGGGTGGTCTCTGATGATGATGAAGACAGTGTTCCAGGGGAATGGGGGGGGTCTCTGACGATGATGAAGAGTGTTACCGGAGTGAGAGGGGTCTCTGATGGTGTTGGAGAGAGTGTTACCGGGGTGTGAGGAGTGTCTGATGATGATTAAGAGAGTGTTACCAGGTGCGAGGGGTCTCTGATGATGATGAACCGAGTGTTACCAGGTGATTGGGGTCTCTGATGATGATGAAGAGAGTGCTACCGGGGTGTGAGGAGTCTCTGATGATGTTTAAGAGTGTTACCGGGTGAGAGGGATCTCTAATGATGATGAAGAGAGTGTTACCAGGTTGGGAGGGGCCTCTGATGATGATGAAGAGAGAGTTTCTGGGTTGGGAGGCGTGTCTGGTGTTAGATGTGAGTGGTTCCGGGATAGGAGGAGACTCTGATGGTGTTGGAAGAGATTGTTACCGGGCAAGGAGGGGTCTCTGACGATGATGAAGAGAGTGTTGCCCGGGTAGGAGGGGTCTCTGATGGTGTTGGAAGAGAGTGTTACTGGGATGGGAGGTGTCTCTGATGGTGTTGGAAGACAGTGTTACCGGGGCGAGACGGGTCTCTGATGATGATGAAGAGAGTGTTACCAGGGTGTGAGGGGTCTCTGATGATGATGAAAACAGTGTTACAGGGGTATGGGGTGGGTCTCTGACGATGATGAAGAGTGTTACCGGAGTGAGAGGGATCTCTGATGGTGTTGGAGAGAGTATTACCGGGGTGTGAGGAGTGTCTGATGATGATGAAGAGAGTGTTACCGGGTGAGAGGGATCTCTAGTGATGATGAAGAGAGTGTTACCAGGTTGGGAGGGGCCTCTGGTGATGATGAAGAGTGGTTTCTGGGTTGGGAGGCGTGTCTGATGTTAGATGAGACTGTTTCCGGGGTAGGAGGAGACTCTGATGGTGTTGGAAGAGATTGTTACCGGGGTATGAAGGGGTCTCTGATGATGATGAAGAGAGTGTTACTGGGGTGGGAGGGTTCTCTGATGATGATGAAGACAGTGTTACAGGGGTATGGGGGGGGTCTCTGACGATGATGAAGAGTGTTACTGGGGTGAGAGGGGTCTCTGACGATGATGAAGAGAGTGTTACTGGAATGGGAGGGATCTCTGATGATGTTGAAGAGATTGTTACCGGAGTGAGAGGGGTCTCTGATGATGAAGTGAGTGTTACTGGGGTGGGATGGGTCTCTAATTATGATGAAGAGTGTGTTAACGGGTTAGGAGGGGTCTCTGATGGTGTTGGAAGAGAATGTTACTGGTCTGTGAGGGGTCTCTGATGATGATGAAGAGAGTGTTACCGGGGTGGGAGGGGTTTCTGATGATGCCTCCCACTGCTCCAGTATTAGAATTATTTGCGAGGAACTGTTCCCAGTCCACTTTGGCCAGTTTCTGCTTTATTTTAATAAAATATGCCTTTCCCCCCCATCCAAAACACCTTTTGCAAGCTATCTTTTCACTTGTCCTTAAGTATTCTGAACCATGTTGTTTTCACTATCACGAAAATGTTCCCCCAATGGTACATCAAACACTTTGACAAAGGGTCAGTTAGACTTGTACGTCAGCTCTTTTCTCTCCTTACAGATGCTGCCAGACCTGCTGAGATTTTCCAGCATTTTCTCTTTTGGTTTCAGATTCCAGCATCCGCAGTAATTTGCTTTTACTCATCCAGCTTCTTTCCCCAGAATCAGTTCCAGCACTATGCTGTCCTATGTTGCACCTGCGATAGGGTTAGGGTTCGGGCTAGGAACCCTCCAACCACAAGGGATGCCGCCTAGGAACCCTCCAACCACAAGGGATGAACTCAGATTTCTCCAGTTTCCTCATTTCCCCTCCCCCCACCTTGTCTCAGTCCCAACCCTCGAACTCAGCACCACCCTGCAATCTTCTTCCTGACCTCTCTGCCCCCACCCCCACTCTGGCCTATCACCCTCACCTTAACCTCCTTCCACCTATTGCATTTCCAACTCCCCTCCCCCAAGTCCCTCCTCCCTACCTTTTATCTTAGCCTGCTGGACACACTTTCCTCATTCCCGAAGAAGGGCTCATGCCCGAAACGTCGATTCTCCTGCTCCTTGGATGCTGCCTGACCTGCTGCGCTTTTCAGCAACACATTTTCAGGTCTGATCTCCAGCATATGCAGTCCTCACTTTCTCCACAAAAAAAGCTCTCCTGGATTACATTCCAAGAAATCCACCCAGTCTAAACTCTTTCACTTGGTACTTCCGACTGCAGACTGTCATAAATGCCTTAATTTGCACTGATGTGCTCGGGTCCTCCATAATTGAGGATGGAGATATTTATACAGTCTCCTTCAGGGAGTTATTCACGACCAGACAGAGCAAAGTGCAGAGTTTAGGTCTGAACTGATGGTTGCGAAAACACTTGGCCCTGTCTATCATTGTGTACAATTCTGGTCTCCCTCCGATCAGAAGGATGTTGTGAAAGTTGTAAGGATTCAGAAAACATTTACAAGGTTGTTGCTAGGATTGCAGGGTTTGAGCTACAGGGAAAGGCTGAATAGGCTGGGACTGTTTTCCCTGGAGTGTTGGAGGCTGAGGCATGCTCTTTTAAAATCATTAGGGACAAGGAAAGAGTGAATAGACAAGGTCTTTTCCCCAGGGTGTGTGGGTCCAGAACTAGAGGACATAGGTTTAGGGTGAAAGCGGAAAGACTTAAAGGGGATATAAGGGGCAACTTTTTCCCACAGAGGGTATTGCGTGTATGGAATGAGCTGCCAGAGGAAGTAGTGGAGGCTGATACAATGACATTCAAATGACATCTGGATGGGTATATGAACAGGAAGGGTTTAGAGGGATATGGGCTAAGTACTGGCAAATGGGACTAGATTAGATTAGGATATCTGGTTGGCATGGGTGAATTAGACTGAAGGGTCAGTTTCCATGATGTATACCTCAGAGTCATAGAAATGTACAGCATGGAAATAGACCCTTCGGTCCAACCAGTCTGTGCCAACCAGATATCCCAACCCAATCTAGTCCCACCTGCCAGCACCCGGCCCATACCCCTCCAAACCTTTCCTATTCATATACCCATGCCAATGCCTTTTAAATGTTGCAATTGTACCAGCCTCCACCACTTCCTCTGATAGCTCATTCCATACACGTACCACCTTTGGTGTGAAAACGTTGCCCTGTAGGTCTCTTTTATATCTTTCCCTTCTCACCCTAAACCTCTGCCCTCTCGTTCTGGACTCCCCGACCCCAGGGAAAAGACTTTGTCTATTTATCCTATCCATGCCCCTCATAATTTTGTAAACCTCTATAAGGTCACCCCTCAGCCTCCAACGCTCCAGGGAAAACAGCCCCAGCCTGTAGAGCCTCTCCCTATAGCTCAAATCCCCCAACCCAGGCAACATCCTTGTGAATCTTTTCTGAACCCTTTCAAGTTTCATAACATATTTCCGATATGAAGGAAAGCAGAATTGTACACAACAGTGGCCTAATCTCTATGACTATCTGCTGTTTAGCAAATAACTGTATTTTGTCACTTCATTATGCTGACACATCATTTGTAGGTGTGCCCAGTGTTGCTCCATTGAACCTCTTAATTGTTCGATCCCTTGGCTTGATGAGTATGCTGGTAAAAACAATGACTGCAGATGCTGGAAACCAGATTCTGGATCAGTGGTGCTGGAAGAGCACAGCAATTCAGGCAGCATCCGACGAGCAGCAAAATCGACGTTTCGGGCAAAAGCCCTTCATCAGGAATAAAGGCAGAGAGCCTGAAGCATGGAGAGATAAGATAGAGGAGGGTGGGGGTGGGGAGAAAGTAGCATAGAGTACAATAGGTGAGTGGGGGAGGAGATGAAGGTGATAGGTCAGGGAGGAGAGGGTGGAGTGGATAGGTGGAAAAGGAGCGAGGCAGATCGGACAGATCCGGACAGGTCAAGGGGACAGTGTGGAGCTGGAAGTTTGAAACTAGGATGAGGTGGGGGAAGGGGAAATGAGGAAGCTGTTGAAGTCCACATTGATGCCCTGGGTTGAAGTGTTCCGAGGCGGAAGATGAGGTGTTCTTTCTCCAGGGGTCTGGTGGTGAGGGAGCGGCGGTGAAGGAGGCCCAGGACCTCCATGTCCTCGGCAGAGTGGGAAGGGGAGTTGAAATGTTGGGCCACGGGGCGGTTTGGTTGATTGGTGCGGGTGTCTCGGAGATGTTCCCTAAAGCGCTCTGCTAGGAGGCACCCAGTCTCCCCAATGTAGAGGAGACCGCATCGGGAGCAACGGATACAATAAATGATATTAGTGGATGTGCAGGTAAAACTTTGATGGATGTGGAAGGCTCCTTTAGGGCCTTGGATAGAGGTGAGGGAGGAGGTGTGGGCACAGGTTTTACAGTTCCTGCGGTGGCAGGGGAAAGTGCCAGGATGGGAGGGTGGGTTGTAGGGGGGCGTGGACCAGACCAGGTAGTCACGGAGGGAACGGTCTTTGCGGAAGGCGGAAAGGGGTGGGGAGTCCTGTATGACTTGAGTGGGAGGGAAAATATTGAAACGATTGGGAAGTTGAGAAATTCACTGAATTGACTCTGCTTTAATGTGACAACCTGGAGGGAAGAAGAAACTTGTGATCTAACCCACTTAAAAACTCCCCAGAAGTCCTTCACTCAGGGTAGTTGCGAGTTCCTCCTGTAGAATGTGGCAGATGAGAGACACTTCACATATCTCTGTCGACTACATTTGCGGGAAGTGCACCCAACTCCAGCACCTCGAAAACTGAGTTGGGGAACTGGAGCTGGAGCTGGATGAACTATGGATCATCCAGGAGGCTGAGGGGGAAATTGAGAGGATGTAGAGGAAGGTGATCACTCCCCAGACACAGGATAAGGACAGCTGGATTACTGTCACGGGGAGGAAAGGGAACCGACGGTCAGAGCAGAGATCCCCTGTGGCCGTTCCCCTCAGCAATAAGTATACCGTTTTGGATACTGCTGGTGGAGTCAGCCTGCCAGGGGAAAGCCATAGTTGTCAGGTCTCTGGCACTGAGCCTGGCACTGTGGCTCAGAAGGGAAGGGTGGGAAATAGAAAAGCGCTAGTAATAGGGGACTCAATAGTTAGACGGATTGACAGGAGATTTTGTGGACAGGAACGGGACTCCCGGAAGGTACGTTGCCTCCCTGGTGCCAAGGTCCGGGATGTCGCCGAACGGGTTCACAAGATTCTAAAGGGGGAGGGGGAGCAGCCAGAAATCGTGGTACATATCGGCACCAATGATACAGCCAGGAAAGGGATTGAGGATCTGAAAAGTGACTACAGAGCGTTAGGTTGGAAGCTGAAGAGCAGGACGAGTAGAGTGGTGATCTCAGGATTGCTACCGGTGCCACGAGATAGTGAGATGAGGAACAGTCAGCAAATGCAGCTTAACACGTGACTGTGAGGCTGGTGCAGGAGGGAGGGCTTCAGATACCTAGACCATTGGGATACCTTCTGGGGAAGGTGGGACCTGTACATGAAGGATGGGTTGCACCTGAACTGGAGGGGCACAAATGTCCTGGGTGGGAGATTTGCTCGTGCGATTCGGAAGGGTTTAAACTAGTTTGGCAGGGGGGTGGGAATCGGAGCCACATGTCTGAGAGGGGGTCAGTTGCAGACAGGACGGTGACAGGATATATTGAATCTATCAGGAAAGTTTCTCACACAATGAAACAAAGGGATCGTTAAAGTGTGTCTGCTTTAATGCAAGGAATGTCCGGAATAAGAGTGACGAACTTCGAGCATGGACCAGTAAAACATAAAACATAGAAAAGTACAGCACAGATGTTGTGAAACTTGAAAGGGTTCAGAAAAAACTTACAAGGATGTTGCCATGGTTGGAGGATTTGAGCGATAGGGAGAGGCTGGGGCTGTTTTCCCTGGAGCATTGGAGGCTGAGGGATGACCTTGTACAATCATGAGGGGCATGAATAGGATAAATCGACCAAGTTTTTTTCCCTGGGGTGGGGGAGTCCAGAACTAGAGGGCATAGGTTTAGGGTGAGAAGGGAAAGATATAGAAGAGACCTAAGGGGCAACGTTTTCATTCACAGGGTGGTACGTGTATGGAATGAGCTGCCAGAGGAAGTGATGGAGGCTGGTACAATTGCTGGAGGGATACGGGCCAGGTGCTGGTAAGTGAATCTTGATTGAATTGGGATATCTGGTTGACATGGACGAGTTGGACCAAAGGGTCTGTTCCTGTGCTTTACATCTCTATGACTATGACTCCAAGACCCTATATGATGGGTGACTAAGGCTATGGGGACTTTTCTGCTATAAATTACAACCATTTTTTCAGGATGTTTTCCCTAATTATGATGATTGTTCAAAGTTCCTCTTTTTCTATAATCTCAGCATTACCTATTACTATTTGGATATTCTGCAGTGAAAGCTGAGGCAAATATTAACTTTGTGTCTCTGTTATTTCTGTGTTCCCACTATTAACTCCCCGGTCTCATCCTGCAAGGGACCAGTATTTATTTTAGATGGCTATGCAGACAATTTCACCCTGGGTGGAGGAAAACTGCTTCATGCAGGTCAACACGTCTGCTCCATCCGTTTCGTTTTGTTTCCCATTTGTGCTTCCTTAATTTACCTTTAGTGATGTCCTGAACTCCCGGCCACAGCGCAGACTTTGCGTGGCATCCTCCCAACCCAGCATGCTTGTCTCTCGGCCCGGTGTGTCTGTCTCCCGGCCTGGCGTGGCGGTCTCTCGTCCTGGCGTGGCAGCCCTTGGTCCTGGCGTGGCGGTCTCTCGTCCTGGCGTGGCGGTCTCTCGGTGCGGCGTGGTGGTCTCTCGTCCTGGCATGGCGGTCTCTCGTCCTGGCATGGCGGTCTCTCGGTCTTGCGTAGCAGTCTCTCGGCCAAGTGTGGCGGTCTCTCGTCCTGGCATGGCGGTCTCTCGTCCTGGCGTGGCGGTCTCTCGTCCTGGCATGGCGGTCTCTCGGTCTTGCGTAGCAGTCTCTCGTCCTGGCGTGGCGGTCTCTCGTCCTGGCGTGGCGGTCTCTCGTCCTGGCGTGGCGGTCTCTCGGTCTTGCGTAGCAGTCTCTCGGCCTGGCGTGGCGGTCTCTCGGCCCGGTGTGGTGGTCTCTCGGCCCGGTGTGGCGGTCTCTCGACCCGGTGTGGCGGTCTCCCGGCCTGGCGTGGCGGTCTCTCGTCCTGGCGTGGCAGCCCTTGGTCCTGGCGTGGCGGTCTCTCGTCCTGGCGTGGCAGCCCTTGGTCCTGGCGTGGCGGTCTCTCGTCCTGGCGTGGCGGTCTCTCGGTGCGGCGTGGTGGTCTCTCGTCCTGGCATGGCGGTCTCTCGTCCTGGCATGGCGGTCTCTCGGTCTTGCGTAGCAGTCTCTCGGCCAAGTGTGGCGGTCTCTCGTCCTGGCATGGCGGTCTCTCGTCCTGGCGTGGCGGTCTCTCGTCCTGGCGTGGCGGTCTCTCGTCCTGGCATGGCGGTCTCTCGGTCTTGCGTAGCAGTCTCTCGTCCTGGCGTGGCGGTCTCTCGTCCTGGCGTGGCGGTCTCTCGTCCTGGCGTGGTGGTCTCTCGGCCCGGTGTGGTGGTCTCTCAGCCCGGTGTGGTATCCTCTCGGCCCGGTGTGGTGGTCTCTCGGCCTGGCGTGGCGGTCTCTCGGCCCGGTGTGGTGGTCTCTCGGCCCGGTGTGGCGGTTTCTCGGCACAGTGTGGCGGTCTCTCGGCCCGGTGTGGCGGTCTCTCGGCCCGGTGTGGTGGTCTCTCGGTCCAGTGTGGTGGTCTCTCGGCCCGGTGTGGCGGTCTTTCGGCCCGGTGTGGTGGTCACTCGGCCCGGTGTGGTGGTCTCTCGGCCCGGTGTGGCGGTCTCTCGGCCCGGCGTGGCGGTCTCTCGGCCCGGTGTGGCGGTCACTCGGCCCGGTGTGGCGGTCTCTCGGCCCGGTGTGGTGGTCTCTCGGCCCGGTGTGGCGGTCTCTCGGCCCGGTGTGGTGGTCTCTCGGCCCGGTGTGGCGGTCTCTCGGCCCGGTGTGGTGGTCTCTCGGCCCGGTGTGGCGGTCTTTCGGCCCGGTGTGGCGGTCTTTCGGCCCGGTGTGGCGGTCTCTCGGTCCAGTGTGGCGGTCTCTCGTTCCGGTGTGGTGGTCTCTCGGCCCGGTGTGGTGGTCTCTCGGCCCGGTGTGGTGGTCTCTCGGCCCGGTGTGGCGGTCTTTCGGCCCGGTGTGGCGGTCTCTCGGCCCGGTGTGGCGGTCTCTCGGCCCGGTGAGGCGGTCTCTCGGCCCGGCGTGGCGGTCACTCGGCCCAGCGTGGTGGTCTCTCGGCCCGGTGTGGTGGTCTCTCAGCCCGGTGTGGTATCCTCTCGGCCCGGTGTGGTGGTCTCTCGGCCCGGTGTGGTATCCTCTCGGCCCGGTGTGGCGGTTTCTCGGCACAGTTTGGCGGTCTCTCGGCCCGGTGTGGTGGTCTCTCGGTCCAGTGTGGTGGTCTCTCGGCCCGGTGTGGCGGTCTTTCGGCCCGGTGTGGCGGTCTCTCGGCCCGGTGTAGCGGTCTCTCGGCCCGGTGTGGTGGTCTCTCGGCCCGGTGTGGCGGTTTCTCGGCACAGTGTGGCGGTCTCTCGGCCCGGTGTGGCGGTCTCTTGGCCCGGTGTGGTGTTCTCTCGGCCCGGTGTGGCGGTCTCTCGGCCCAGTGTGGCGGTCTTTCGGCCCGGCGTGGCGGTCTCTCGGCCCGGTGTGGTGGTCTCTCGGCCCGGTGTGGCGGTCTCTCGGCCCGGTGTGGTGGTCTCTCGGCCCGGCGTGGCGGTCTCTCGGCCCGGTGTGGCGGTCTCTCGGCCCGGTGTGGCGGTCTCTCGGCCCGGTGTGGCGGTCTCTCGGCCCGGTGTGGCGGTCTTTCGGCCCGGTGTGGCGGTCTCTCGGCCCGGTGTGGCGGTCTCTCGGCCCGGTGTGGTGGTCTCTCGGCCCGGTGTGGCGGTTTCTCGGCACGGTGTGGCGGTCTCTCGGCCCGGTGTGGCGGTCTCTCGGCCCGGTGTGGTGGTCTCTCGGCCCGGTGTGGCGGTCTCACGGCCCGGTGTGGCGGTCTCTCGGCCCGGTGTGGCGGTCTCTCGGCCCGGTGTGGCGGTTTCTCGGCCTGGCGTGGCGGTCTCTCGGCCCGGCGTGGCGGTCTCTCGGCCCGGTGTGGCGGTCTCTCGGCCCGGTGTGGCGGTCTCTCGGCCCAGTGTGGCGTCTCTCGGCCCGGTGTGGCGGTCTCTCGGCCCGGTGTGGTGGTCTCTCGGCCCGGTGTGGTGGTCTCTCGGCCCGGTGTGGCGGTCTCTCGGCCCGGTGTGGCGGACTCTCGGCCCGGTGTGGCGGTCTCTCGGCCCGGTGTGGTGGTCTCTCGGTGCAGTGTGGCGGTCTCTCGGCCCGGTGTGGCGGTCTCTCGGCCCGGTGTGGCGGTCTCTCGGCCCGGTGTGGCGTCTCTCGGCCCGGTGTGGTGGTCTCTCGGCCCGGTGTGGTGGTCTCTCGGCCCGGTGTGGCGGTCTCTCGGCCCGGTGTGGCGGTCTCTCGGCCCGGTGTGGTGGTCTCTCGGCCCGGTGTGGCGGTCTCTCGGCCCGGCGTGGCGGTTTCTCGGCACAGTGTGGCGGTCAGCATGACCTCAGGCTGCTCTTCTGGCCTTGAGTTTAAGGCCGACACGGTCTGGAGACTAGGTGCTGGCATGGACTGGGTTGGAAGGACTGTTATTCTGAACTTATATTTCTTCATTTTTCTAACTTTGGTTTGCCTAAAAAATATGTGTTTATAAATCTGTAGATAGGTTCCTTTGTACCGAAGATGGCACTGTAAGTGGTGACTTGTAAACTTGTCACCACACTCACTTGAGTACACGTGAGAATAAAGCTAATTCTAACAAACAATTCTCTTCATTTTTTTATACACTTATAGAAGCTTTCACTACCTGCTTTTATACTTGCTTTGTTTTTTTTGTAATTTATTTTTGCTCTTTTTACATCTTTTTAAGTAACTCTTTTGTGATCTTTGAAAGTTTCCCAATCTTCCGGTATGCCACTCACATTTGCAATATGGTCTGCTTTAGCTGTTGTGTTTATATTATCCTTAACCTCCTTGTTTAGTGACTAGTGGAGTGCCACAAGGATGGGTGCTGGGTCCACTACTTTTCATCATTTACATAAATGATTTGGATGTGATCATAAGAGGTATAGTTAGTAAGTTTGCAGATGACATCAAAATTGGAGTTGTGGTGGACAGCAACACCTCAGATTACAATGCGATCTTGATCAGATGGGCCAATGGGCTGAGAAGTGGCAGATTGAGTTTAATTTAGATAAATGTGAGGTGCTGCATTTTGGGAAAGCAAATCTTAGCAGGATGTATACACTTAATGGTAAGGTCCTCAGGAGTGTTGTTGAACAAAGAGACCTTGAAGTGCAGGTTCATAGCTCCTTGAATGTAGAGTTGCTGGTAGATAGGATAGTGAAGAAGGTGTTTGGTATGCATTCCATTAATCGTCAGAGCTTGGAGTATAGGAGTTGGGAGGGCATGTTGCGGTTGTAAAGGTCGTGAGTTAGGCCACTTTAGGCCATTTTGGGCTCCTTCCTATCGGAAGGATGTTGTGAAACTTGAAAGGGTTCAGAAAATTTTTACAAAGTTGTTGCCAGGGTTAGAGGATTTAAGCTAGAGGGAGAGGTTGAATACGCTGGGGCTGTTTTCCCTGGAGCGTCGAAGACTGAGGGGTGACCTTATAGACGTCTGTAAAATCTTGAGGGGCATGGATAGCATAAATAGACAAGGTCCTTTCCCTGTCCAAAACTAGAGGGCATACTTTTGAGGTGAGAGGGGTAAGATATAAAAGAGACCTAAGGGCCAACTTCCGTGGGCAGAGGAGGGTATGTGTATGGAATGAGCTGCCAGAGGAAGTGGTGGAGGCTAGTACAATTGGAACAATTAAAAGGCATCTGGATGGGTATATGAATAGGAAGGGTTTGGAAAGTTATGGGCCAAGTGCTGATAAATGAAACTAGATTAGGTTGGGATATCTGGTCAGCATAGATGAGTTGCACCAAAGGGTCTGTTTCCGTGCTATATGACACTACGGCATTGAAAAGTTTACAACTGTAGCCTGAACAGTTTTAGCAAAGAATAATCAAGAAAGTTAGCAGATTGCTGGCCTTTATATCTAGAAGACCAGAGTAGAACAATGCAAAAGTTATGCTGCAACTGTACAAAACCCTGGTTAGACCCGACTTGGAGGACTGTGAGCAAAAGTTTAAGAATTATTTAGATCCTTAGTAAGGATAGGAAGGCCTAGGAGGGAACACAATGTAGGTTTAAAGAATGATACCATAGTATCAGGTGACAAATTATGAAGTGAGATTATCTAAATTAGGTCTGTATTCTCTAAATTTATGAGGTTAGAACTGATCAGTTGGAAGTGTTTCAGGTATTAACAGAGAAAGACAGTGTAGATAAGAATAAACTATTTCCATTTGCTGGAGATTTTTTAATTTGTTCATGGGACATTGTTGTTACTGGCCCAGTCAGCATTTCATGTCCATCTACAATTGCCAAGAGGGCAGTTAGGGTCAACCATAATGCTGTAGGTATGGAGTCTCATAGAATAGAATACAAAACCTGCAATGTGGAAGCAGGCCATTCAGCCCATCGAGGTCACACTGCCCCTCCAAAGAGCATCCCACCCACACCCACACCCACACCCGATCACCATGCATTTCCCATGGCCAACCCACACATCCCTGGGCAATATGGGCAATTTAGCATGGCCAATTCACCTAACCTACATATCTGTGGGAGGGAACCAGGGCACATGTAGGCTAGACCACGTAAAGATGTCAATTTCCTTTCCTAAAGGAAATTACTGAACCAGGTGGACTTTTCCTGACAATTAACAAAGGTTTCACATGCACCATTAGACTCTTGATTGCAGATTTTGACTGAAGTCACATTTCACCATCTGTCTGGGTGGGAACATTGCCTGCCCTTCTGGTTTAATTACCTAGCAACAATGTCACAAAGCCTACATCACCCCTGATTCCAGAGCCGGGGGCGTAGTCTAAGAATCAGGGCCACACCGTTTAGGAGAGATGTTCAGAAGCGCTTCTATGTGCAAGGGTGGCAGGGCTTGGGAACTCTCTTCCACAAACAGCAGTGGATGCTGGATCAGTTGTTAATCTTAAATCTGAGATGTTTTATTGTTAAGCAAAGTTATTAAGAGATCAGACCAAAGGCACCTCTTTGAATGCAATAATAGGTTCAAGGAGCTGAGTGGCTGACTCCTTTTCCTATGTTCCAATACAAGCGATGAACAGTGATTGGATGGGCTGAGCTCATTTTCCTTGGAGAGGGGACTGAAAGGAGACATAGAACATAGAACATAGAACAATACAGCACAGAACAGGCCCTTCGGCCCACGATGTTGTGCCGAACATTTGTCCTAGTTTAAGCACCTATCCATGTACCTATCCAATTGCCGCTTAAAGGTCACCAATGATTCTGACTCTGCCACTCCCACAGGCAGCGCATTTCATGTCCCACCACTCTCTGGGTAAAGGACCTACCCCCCGACATCCCCCCTATACCTTTCACCCTTCACCTTAAATTTATGTCCCCTTGTAACACTCTGTTGCACCAAGGGAAAAAAGTCTCTGACTGTCTACCCTATCTATTCCTCTGATCATCTTATAAACCTCTATCAAGTCACCCCTCATCCTTCGCCGTTCCAATGAGAAAAGGCCTAGCACGCTCAACCTCTCCTCGTACGACCTATTCTCCATTCCAGGCAACATCCTGGTAAATCTTCTCTGCACCCTCTCCAAAGATTCCACATCTTTCCTAAAATGAGGCAACCAGAACTGCACACAGTACTCCAAATGTGGCCTTACCAAGGTCCTATACAGCTGCAACATCACCTCACGACTCTTGAATTCAATCCCTCTGCTAATAAACGCTAATACACCATAGGCCCTCTTACAAGCTCCATCCACCTGAGTGGCAACTTTCAAAGAGCTATGAACATAGACCCCAAGATCCCTCTGCTCCTCCACCTTAGAACCCTACCGTTAACCCTATATTCCGCATTCTTATTTGTCCTTCCAAAATGGACAACCTAACACTTGACAGGGTTGAACTCCATCTGCCACTCCTCAGCCCAGCTCTGCATCATATGTAAGTCTCTTTGCAGCCGACAACAGCCCTCCTCACTATCCACAACTCCACCAATCTTTGTATCGTCTGCAAATTTACTGACCCACCATTCGACTCCCTCTTCCAAGTCATTAATAAAAATTACAAACAGCAGAGGACCCAGAACTGATCCCTGCGGAACTCCACTTGTAACTGGGCTCCAGGTTGAATATTTACCATCTACCACCACTCTCTGACTTCGACCGGTTAGCCAGTTCTCTATCCAACTGGCCAAACTTCCCACTATGCCATGCCTCCTGGCTTTCCGCATAAGCCTACCATGGGGAGCCTTATCAAAAGCCTTACATTGAGGTACATAAAATTAAGAGAGGCAAAAACAGAGGAGACACAAAGGAACTTTTCCCTTGATGAAAGGATCAATAACCAGGGGGCATCGACCTTAGAGTCACAGAGATGTACAGCATGGAAACAACATAAAACATAGAACAATACAGGGCAGTACAGGCCATTTGGCCCACGATGTTGTGCCAACCTGAGGTACCGACCTGAAGCCCATCTCACCTCCACTATTTCATCATCATTCATATATTTATCCAATGACCATTTAAATGCCCTTAAAGTTGGCGAGTCTACTACTGCTGCAGGCAGTGTGTCCCACGCCCCTACTACTCTCTGAGTAAAGAAACTACCTCTGACATCTGCCCTATATCTATCACCCCTCAATTTAAAGCTATGTTGCCTTGTGCTAGCCATCACCATCAAAGGAAAAAGGCTCTCACTGTCCAACCTGTCTAATCCTCTGATCATCTTGTATATCTCTATTAAGTCATCTTTTAATCTTCTTCTCTCAAACAAATACAACCACAAGCCCCTCACCTTTCCTCAAAAGACCTTCCCTTCATCCCAGGCAAAATCCTGGGAAATCTCCTCTGTGCCCTTTCCAAAGCTTCCACATCCTTCCTATAATGAGGCAACCAGAGCTGAGTGCAATACTTCAAGTGCAGCTACACTAGAGTTTTGTACAGCTGCAGCATGACCTCACAACTCCAAAACTCAATCCCTCTACCAATAAAAGCTAACACACTGTACACCTTAACAATCCTATCAACCTGGATGGCAACTTTCAGGGATCTATGCACATGGACACCAAGATCTCTCTACAAATCCACACGACCAGGAATCTTACCATTAGCCCAGTGCTCTGCATTCGTTACTCCTTCCAAAGTAAATCACTTCACACTTTTCCGCATTAAACTCCATTTGTCACCTCTCCACCCAACTCTGCAGCTTAGCTATGTCCCTCTATAGCCTGCAACATCCTTCCACACTGTCCACAACTCCACCGGGTTT
Organism: Chiloscyllium plagiosum; assembly: GCF_037043375.1. Taxonomy (NCBI): domain Eukaryota; kingdom Metazoa; phylum Chordata; class Chondrichthyes; order Orectolobiformes; family Hemiscylliidae; genus Chiloscyllium; species Chiloscyllium plagiosum. The sequence goes on from NW_028270146.1 coordinate 359,920, forward strand.
AGTGTCATCCACAAATTTACTAACCCATCCTTTTACTCACTCATCCAGGTCATTTATAAAAATGACTAAAAGCAGTAACCTTTTGGTCCAACTCGCCCATGCTGACCAGATATCCTAAATCAATCAAGTCCCATTTGACAGAACTGGGCCCATATTCCTCTGAACCCTTCCTATTCATATACCCATCCAGATGCCTTTTACATGCTGTAATTGTACCAGCCTCCAGTACTTACTCTGGCAGCTCATTCCACACATGCACCACCCTCTGCACGAAAACGTTGCTCCTTAGGTCCCTTTTATATCTTTCACCTCTCACCCTAAACCTATGCCTCGAGTTCTGGACTCCCCGATCCCAGGGAAAATACTTTATCTATTTACCCTATCCATGCCCCTCATGATTTTATAAACCTCTGTAAGGTCACCCTTCAGCCTCCGACGCTCCAGGGAAACAGCCCCAGCCTATTCAGCCTCTCCCTATAGTTCAAATCCTCCAACTCCGGCAATATCCTTGTAAATCTTTTCTGAACCCTTTCAAATTTCATAACATCTTTCCAATAGGAGGGAGACCAGAACTGTGCACAATATTCCAAAAGTGGCCTTAGATAAGGGGCAGTATGTTTAGTGGGGATGTGAGGAATATTTTTCACTCAGATTGCAGTAGGAATCAGGGACTCACTACCTAGCAGGATGGTACAGACAGAAACCCGTATAATTTTTCAGAATTTTCTAGATGTACACTTGCATTGCCAAGCCAAATGAGGCAATGGGCCAAGTGCTGGAAAATGAGATTAGAATAGGTAGGTGTTTTCTTTTCAAGAGCACAGACTCAATGGGCTGAAGAGACATACATAGAACATAGAACTCAGATCTTTGCAGCACAGTACAGGTCCTTCAGTCCTCAATGTTGCACCGTCCTGTGAAATTAATCTGATGCCCACCTAACCTATACCGTTCCATTACTATCCATATATATGTGCAATACTCATCTAAATGCCCTTAACGTCACTGAGTCTACTACTGTTGCAGGCAGACCATTCCACACCCTTACTACTCTCTGAGTAAAGAAACTACTGCTGATATCTGTCCTAAATCTATCACCCCTCAATTTAAAGCTATGTCCCCTCGTGTTAGCATTCACCATCTGAGGAAAAAGGCTCTCACTGTCCACCCTATCTAACCCGCTGATTATCTTCTATGTCTCAATTAAGTCACCTCTCAACCTTCTTCTCTCTAACAAAAACAACCTCAGTTCCCTCAGCCTTTCCTTGTAAGACCTTCCTTCCATATGAGGCAACATCCTAGTAAATCTCCTCTGAACCCTCGTCCAAACCCTGATCAGTATCTTGTACAGCTGATGCATGACCTCGTGGCTCCGAAACTCAATCCCCCTACCAATAAACGCCAACACACCATATGCCTTCTTAACAACCCTATCAAACTGGGTCACAACTTTCAGGGATTTACACACCTGGACACTGAGTTCTCTCTGTTCATCGACACTTTCAACATTTTTACCATTAGCCCAGTACTCTGCATTCCTGTTGCTTCTTCCGAAGTGAACCTTCTACATTGAACTCCATTTGCCACCTCTCAGCCCAGCTCTGCAGCTTATTTATTTCCCTCTGTAACCCACAACATCCTTCGGCACTATCCACAATTCTGCCTACCTTTGTGTCATCCACAAATTTACTAACCCATCCTTCTTCACCCACATCTGGATCATTTATAAAAATGGCTAACAGCAGTGGCCCCAAAACAGATCCTTGTGGTACACCACTAGTAATTGAGCTCCAGGACGAACATTTCCTATCAGCCACCACCCTCTGACTTCTTTCAGCTCGCCAATTTCTGATCCAAACTGTTAAAGCCGCTTCAATCCCGAAACTCCTTATGTTGTGCAATAGCCTACCATGTGGAACCTTATCAAATGCCTTACTGAAGTCCAAATACACCACATCAACGGCTTTACCTCCATCCCCCTGTTTTGTCACCTTCTCAAAGAACTCAATAAGGTTAGTGAGGCACGACCTGCCCTTCACAAAACCATGTTGACTATCTCTAATCAAATTATTCCTTTCCAGATGATTATAAATCCTATCATTTACAACCTTTTCCAACATCTTATCCACAACTGAAGTCAGGCTCACTGGCCTATAAATACCAGGGTTGTCCAGACTCCCCTTCTTGAAGAAGGGAACAACATTGGCTATCTTCCAGTCTTCTGGCACTACTCCAGTCAACAATGATGACAATAAAGATCGAAGCAAAAGGTTCTGCATCTCCTCACTGGCTTCCCAGAGAATCTGAGGATAAATCCCATCCAGGCCAGGGGGGGTCTTATCTGTTTACAGATTTTCCAAAATTGTTAAAACCTCCTCTTTGTTGACCTCAATCCTATCTAATCGAGTAGCCTGTATCTCCGTATTCTCACTAACATTACACTTTTCCATTGTAAATACTGAAAAAAAGCGCTTTCCCTATGTCCTCAGATTCCACAAACAACTTCCCACTACTATTTTTGATGGGCCCTAATCTTAGTCGAGTCATTCTTTTCTTCCTGATACACCTATGGAAAGCCATAGGATTTTCCTTGATCCGATCTGCGAACAACTTCTCATGACCCCTCCTGGCTCCTCTTACCCTCTCCTTTGATCTTTCCTGGTTAACTTATGACTCCCAATCTCCCGAACTGAGCCTTCACACCTCATCCTGATGAAGGAGCGTCGCTCCGAAAGCTAGTGTGCTTCCAATTAAACATGTTGGACTATAACCTGGTGTTGTGTGATTTTTAACTTTGTACACCCCAGTCCAACACCGGCATCTCCGAATCATCCTCACATAAGCCTTCTTCTTCCTCTTGACAAGAGCTAAACTTCATTGGCAAACCATGGTTCTCTCTCTCGACAACTACCTCCCTGCCTGATAGGTATATACTTATCAAGGACCCACAGTAGCTGTTCCTTGAATAAGCTCCACATTTCAAGTGTGTCCATCCCCTGCAGTTTCCTTCCCCATCCGATGCATCCTAAATCTTGCTGAATCACGTCATAATTGCCTTTCCTCCAATTATACCTCCTTCCCTGCAGTATATACCTATCGTGCCCATTGCTATTGTGAACGTAACTGAACTGTAGTCACTATCGCCAAAGAGACCTCTTCTCTGTGCGGGAGAACATTGTGACTCTCTGACAAGTTTAGATTTGACACTGTTAGACTGACGCATGCAAATGTCAACACCGTTACTTTTACAAATACTAAAGTGAAATGTGTCTATTTTTCAGTAATTCTGTACTCACCAGATTATGTCAGACCAACATTGTTGAGTTTGGTGCAATTTTGGCGAGTGGCTGAAGATCGAGGGCAGTCTTACAGAAGTGTCGCATTGTCCGTCCATTCTGAGACCCCAGTCCCCATGAACACACTCCTGCCTTGACACAGGCACTGTGACTCCACAGTGGAGCTGAGCACGGACCACGTTGGTGTTTTCCAAATCCTAGTAAATACCATACACTGTTTTCCAGCTGTCACTGAACTGTCTCCTGTCTGCCAGAGCTTTGAGAATTTCTAGGTACTAACAGAGAAGTTCTGTGCTCTGAAAAAATAAGCATTGAATCATAATAAATCACAGCAATAACTCACATTGTTTACTGATGAGTATTCATCTAATTAATTGCACATCTGGCATACCCACATATAAATCAGCCCATTAAATCCTCATTTATAGCTTCCCCCAGAATCTTGACCCTTACCTGGTCCTGGAGAGAGTGACCTACAGCCTGCAGCCAAATGACACAAAGTGTGTTGGCTGGTGGAAGCACTGTCAAACGTAGTCATTCATTATTCTGTCTGAATGTGACATAATTCAGAAAAACCAGCATGAATGTCTTATGGCAATTAGTACACGATATTGGGGAGGTGATGCCCTAGTGATATTATTACTAGACTGATTTGGAGATGCCAGTGTTGGGCTGGGGAGTACATGAACCACCGGATGAAGGAGCGACGCTCCAAAAGCTAATGTGCTTCCAATTAAACCTGTTGGACTATAAACTGGTGTTGTGTGATTTTTAACTATTGCGAGACTGTTAATCCAGATACCCAGGTAATATCCCAGGGACCTGACTTGAATCCGACCATGGCAGATGGTGGAATTTGAATCCAATGAAAATAGAGTCATAGACATGTACAGCATGGAAACAGACCCTTCGGCCCAACCTGTCCATGCCCACCAGATATCCTAACCCAATCTAGTCCCATTGCCAGCACCCACCCCTTATCCCTCCAAACCCTCCCTATTCATATACCCATCCAGATGCATTTCAAATGTTGCAATTGTACCAGCAATTGTACTAGCCTCCACCACTTCCTCTGATAGCTCATTCCATACACATACCACCTTCAGTGTGAAAAAGTTGCCCCTTAGGTCTCTTTTATAAAGAACATAGAAGAATACAGCGCAGTACAGGCCCTTTGGCCCTCGATGTTGTGCCGATCCAAGCCCACCTAACCTACACTAGCCCACTATCCTCCATATGCCTATCCAATGCCCGTTTAAATGCCCATAAAGAGGGAGAGTCCACCACTGCTACTGGCAAGGCATTTCATGAACACACGAGTCGCTGAGTAAAGGATCTACCCCTAACATCTGTCCTATACATACCACCCCTTAATTTAAAGCTATGCCCCCTCATAATAGCTGACTCCATACGTGGTAAAAGGTTCTCATGGTCAACCCTATCTAAACCCCTAATCATCTTGTACACCTCTATCAAGTCACCCCTAAACCTTCTTTTCTCCAATGAAAACAGCCCCAAGTGCCTCAGCCTTTCCTCATACGATCTTCCCACCATACCAGGCAACATCCTGGTAAACCTCCTCTGCACCCGTTCCAGTGCCCCCACATCCTTCCTATAGTATGGCGACCAAAACTGCACACAATACTCCAGATGCAGCCGCACTAGAGTCTTATACAACTGCAACATGACCTCAGGACTCCGGAACTCAATTCCTCGACCAATAAAAGCCTATACGCCATATGCTTTTTTCACCGCACTATTTACCTGGGTGGCAACTTTCAGAGATCTGTGTACATGGACACCAAGATCCCTCTGCTCATCCACACTACCAAGTATCCGACCATTAGCCCAGTACCCCATCTTTTTGTTACTCTTACCAAAGTGAATCACCTCACACTTACCTACGTTGAACTCCATTTGCCACCTTTCTGCCCAGCCCTGTAGCTTATCTATATCCCACTGTAACCTGACACATCCTTCCTCACTGTCAACAACTCCACCGACTTTCGTATCATCTGCAAACTTGCTCACCCAACCTTCTAACCCCTCCTCCAGGTCATTTATAAAAATGACAAACAGCAATGGTCCCAAAACAGATCCTTGCGGAACACCGCTAGTGACGGCACTCCAAGATGAACCTTTACCATCAACTACTACCCTCTCTTCTTCCAGCCAGCCAATTCCTAATCCAAACCTCCAACTCACCCTCAATGCCATACCTCCGTATTTTTTGCAGTAGCCTACCATGGGGAACCTTATCAAACTCCTTACTAAAATCCATATACACCATGTCTACTGCTTAACCCTCGTCCACTTCCTTAGTCACCTTCTCAAAGAATTCAATAAGGTTTGTGAGGCACGACCTGCCCTTCACAAAACCATGCTGACTATCCTTGATCACATTATTCCTGTCCAGATGTTCATAAATCCTATCCCTTACAATTCTCTCTAAGACTTTGCCCACAACAGAAGTGAGACTCACCGGCCTATAGTTACTAGGGTTATCTCTACTCCCCTTCTTGAACAAGGGAACCACATTTGCTATCCTCCAGTCTTCTGGCACTATTCCTGTAGACAACGAGGACATAAAAATCAAGGCCAATGGCTCTGCAATCTCCTCCCTTGCTTCCCAGAGAATCCTAGGATAAATGCCATCAGGCCCAGGGGACTTATCTATTTTCACCCTTTCCAGAATTTCCAACACCTCTTCTCTACATACCTCAAAGCCATCCATTCTACTTAATTGTGACTCAGTATTCACATCGACAACAACGTCCTGTTCCTGAGTGAATACTGACGAAAAGTATTCATTCAGTGTCTCCCCAATCTCTTCAGCCTCCACACACAACTTCCCACTACTATCCTTGACTGGACCTATTCCTACCCACGTCATTGTTTTATTCCTGACATACCTATAGAAAGCCTTAGGGTTTTCCCTAATCCTACCAACTAAGGACCTTTCATGTCCCCTCCTTGCTGCTCTTAGCTCTCTCTTCAGGTCCTTCCTGGCTACCTTATAACTCTCAATCGCCCCAATTGAACCTTCACGCCTCATCTTTACATAGGCCGCCCTCTTCCCTTTAACAAGGGATTCCAATTCCTTATTAAACCACGGCTCCCTCACACGACCCTTTCCTCCCTGCCTGACGGGTACATACTTATCAAGGACACTCAATAGTTGCTCCTTGAACAAACTCCACATATCAATTACGCCCTTGCCTTGAAGCTTACTTTTCCAAGCCACACATCCTAAGTCATGCCTCACCGCATCATAATTTCCCTGCCCCCAGCTATAACTCTTGCCCTGCAGTGCACACTTATCCCTCTCCATCACTAGAGTAAAAGTCACCGAATTGTGGTCACTGTCCCCAAAGTGCTCACCTACCTCTAATTCTAACACCTGGCCTGGTTCGTTACCCAGAACCAAATCCAGTATGGCCTCACCTCTTGTTGGCCTATCTACATACTGTGTCAGGAAACCCTCCTGCACACAATGGACAAACACTGGCCCATCTAACGAACTTGAGCTATAGCTTTCCCAATCAAGATCAGGAAAGTTAAAGTCCCCCATAACAACCACCCTATTACTTTCACTCTTCTCTTGAATCATCCTCGCAATCCTTTCTTCTACGTTTCTAGGACTATTAGGAGGCCTGTAAAAAACTCCTAACAGGGTGAGCTCACCTTTCCTATTCCTAACCTCAGGCCAAACTACCTCAGATGGCGAGTCTTCATCCATCGTCCTTTCCACAGCTGTAATACTATCTTTGACAAGCAAAGATAGCTACCGGTGCCACGAGATAGTAAGGTGAGGAACAGTCAGCAAATGCAGCGTAACACGTGGCTGTGAGGCTGGTGCAGGAGGGAGGGCTTCTGGTGCTTAGACCGTTGGGATATCTTCTGGGGAAGATGGGACCTGTACATGATGGACAGTTTGCACCTGAACTGAAAGCCACAAATGTCCTGGGTGGGAGATTTGCTCGTGTGGTTCGGGAGGGTTTAAACTAGTTTGGCAGGGGGTTGGGAGTCAGAGCCACATTTCTGAGAGGGGGGCAGTTGCAGATGGGGCAGTGACAGGGTGCAGTGAATTTATCGGGAAGGTTGCTGACACTATAAAACAAAAGGATTGGTTAAAGTGTGTCTGCTGTCATGCAAAAGGAGTGTCAGAAATAAGAGTGACAAACTTAGAGAATGGATCAGTACTTGGGGCTATGATGTGTGACCAAAACGGAGACATGGGTTTCACAGGGGCAGGAATGGTTGCTGGATGTTCCAGGGTTTAGAATGTTTAAAAAGATCAGAGAGGGTGGAAAAAGAAAAGGGGGTATAGCATTGTTAATCAGAGAGTGCATCACAGCTACAGAAATGAAGAATGTTGATGAAGGTTTGCCTACTGAGTCCGTATGGGTGGAAGATAGGAACAGCAAGGGAACAGCCACCTCATTAGGGTTTTCTATAGACTCCGTAATAGCAATAGAGAGATCAAAGAACTGATAGCTGGGCAGATTTTGAGAAAATGCAGATTAGATTACATTACAGTGTGGAAACAGGCCCTTCGGCCCAACAAGTCCACACCGACCCGCCGAAGCGCAACCCACCCATACCCCTACATTTACCCCTTACCTAACACTACGGGCAATTTAGCATGGCCAATTCACCTGACCTGCACATTTTTGGATTGTGGGAGGAAACCGGAGCACCCGGAGGAAACCAACCCAGACACGGGGAGAACGTGCAAACTCTACACGGTCAGTCGCCTGAGGCAGGAATTGAACCCGGGTCTCTGGCGCTGTGAGGCAACAATGCTAACCACTGTGCCACCGTGCCGCCCACATGTAGCAGAGTTGTTGGTATGGGTGATTTCAACTTTCCCAATATTGACTGGAACCTCCTTAGTGCAGATGGTTTGGCTGGAGCCGTTCTGTCAGGTGTGTTCAGGAGGGTTTCCTTACTCAGTATGTAGGCAGACCGACGACGGGAGAGGCCATTTTGGATTTGGTGCTCGGCAATGAGCTTTACAGGTGTCAGATCTCGCGGTGGGAGAACACTTTGGTGACAGTGATCACAATTGCGTCACATTTAACAAAGCCTTGGAGAGTGAAAGGAGCAGTTACTGAGGGAAGATATTTAATTGGGGAAAAGGAAATTATGACGCTATCAGACAGGAGTTGGAAAGGAGAGACTGGGAGCAATTGTTCCACAGAAAGAGCACAGCAGACATGTGGAAACTGTTGAAGGAGCAGTTGTTGAGTGATGCACGAATTTGTTCCTCTGAGACAGGTAAGAAGGGGTAAGATTAAGGAACCTTGGATGACGAGAACAGAGGAGCTTCTTGTCAAAAGGAAGAAGGCAGTTTATGTAAGGTGGAGGAAGAAAGGATCCAGCACAGCTTTAAAGGATTACAGGCTTACGAGAAAGGAGCTCAGAATAGTCAGAGGGAAATTGAGAAACAAACTTGTAAAGGAGATCTCAGCTATCTGTAAGAATAATAGGGTGGTTATGGTCGGGGATTTTAACTTTCTGAACATAGACTAGGACTGCCAAGGTTTGGATGGAGAGGAATTTGTTAAGTGTGTACATGAAAACTTTCTGATTCAGTATGTGGATATACCAACTAGACAAGGTGCAATACTTGACCTACTTTTGGGAAATAAGGCAGGTGTCTGTGGGGGAGCACTTTGGGGCCAGCGACCATAATTCTATCAGATTTTAAATAATGATGGAAAAGGATAGACCAGATCTAAAAGTTGAAGTTCTAAATTGGAGAAAGGCAAATTTTGATGGTTTTAGGCAAGAACTTTTGAAAGTTGCTTGGGGGCAGATGTTCGCAGATAAAGGGACGGCTGTAAAATGGGAAGACTTCAGAAATGAGATAATGAGAATCCAGACAAAGTATATTCCTGTCAGGGTGAAAGGAAAGGCTGGTAGGTACAGGGAATGCTGGATGACTAAAGAAATTGAGGGTTTTGTTAAGAAAACGAAGGAAGCATTAGTAAGGTACAGACAGGATAGATCAAGTCCTTAGAAGAGTATAAAGGAAGTAGGAATATACTTAAGAGGGAAATCAAGAGGGCAAAAAGGGGACATGAGATAGCTTTGGCAATTAGAATTAAGGAGAATCCAAAGAGTTTTTATGAATACATTAAGGACAAAAGGGTAACTGGGGAGAGAATAGGGCCCCTCAAAGATCAGCAAGGTGGCCTTTGTTGGAGTCGCAGAAAATGAGGGACACACTAAATGAGTATTTTGCATCGGTATTTACTGTGGAAAAGGACATGGAAGATAAAGACTGTAGGGAAATAGATAGTGACATCTTGCAAAATGCCCATATTACAGAGGAGGAAGTGCTGGATGTCTTGAAAGAGGTAAAGGTGAATAGATCCCCAGGACCTGATCAGGTGTACCCTAGAACTCTGTGGGAAGCTAGGGAACTGATTGCTGGGCATCTTCTTGAGATATTTGTATCATTGATAGTCACAGGTGAGGTGCCAGAAGACTGGAGGTTGGCTAATGTGGTGCCACTGTTAAAGAAGGGCGGTAAGGACAAGCCAGGGAACTATAGACCAGTGAGCCTGAGGTCGGTGGTGGGCAAGTTGTTAGACGGAATCTGGAGGGACAGGATATACATGTATTTGGAAAGGCAAAGACAGATTAGGGATAGTCAACATGGCTCTGTGCATGGGAAATCATGTCTCACAAACTTGATTGAGTGTTTTGAGGAAGTAACAAAGAGGATTGATGAGGGCAGAGAGGTTGATGTGATCTATATGGACTTCAGTAAGGCGGTCGACAAGGTTCCCCATGGGAGACTGATTAGCAAGGTTAGATCTCACGGAATACAGGGAGAACTAGCCATTTGAACACAGAGCTGGCTCAAAGGTAGAAGACAGAGGGTGGTGGTTGAGGGTTGTTTTTCAGACTGGAGGCCTGTGACCAGTGGAGTGCCACAAGGATCGGTGCTGGGTCCTCTACTTTTTGTCATTTACATAAATGATTTGGATGCGAGCATAAGAGGTACAGTTAGTAAGTTTGCAGATGACACCAAAATTGGAGGTGTAGTGGACAGCGAAGAGGGTTACCTCAGATTACAACAGGATATTGACCAGATGGGCCAATGGGCTGAGAAGTGGCAGATGGAGTTTAATTCAGATAAATGCAAGGTGCTGCATTTTGGGAAAGCAAATCTTATCAGGATTTATATACTTAATGGTAAGGTCCTCGGGAGTGTTGCTCAACAAAGAGACCTTGGAGTGCAGGTTCATAGCTCCTGAAAGTGGAGTTGCAGGTAGAAAGGATAGTGAAGAAGGCGTTTGGTATGCTTTCCTTTATTGGTCAGAGTTTTGAGTACAGGAGTTGGGAGGTCATGTTGCGGCTGTACAGGGTATTGGTTGGGCCACTGTTGGAATATTGCGTGCAATATCAGAAAGATGTTGTGAAACTTGAAAGGGTTCAGAAAAGATTTACAAGGATCTGGCAGGATTGGAGAATTTGAGCTATAAGGAGAGGTGGAATACGCTAGGGCTGTTTTCCTTGGAGCGTCGGAGGCTGAGGAGTGACCTTATAGAGATTTACAAAATTATGAGGGGCATGGATAAGGGAAAGAGGCAAAGTCTTTTCCCTGGGGTCAGGGAGTCCAGAACTGGAGTGCATAGGTTTAGGGTGAGAGGGAAAGATATAAAAGAGACCTAACGGGCAACTTTTTCATGCAGAGTGTGGTATGTGTATGGAATGAGCTGCCAGAGGAAGTGGTGGAGGCTGGTACAATTGCAACATTTAAGAGGCATTTGGATGGGTATATGGATAGGAAGGGTTTGGAGGGATATGGGCCAAGTTTTTTATTAGATTACTTTTATTTTATTAGATTACTTAGTGTGGAAACAGGCCCTTCGGCCCAACAAGTCCACACCGACCCGCCGAAGAGCAACCCACCCAGACCCATTCCCCTATATTTACCCCTTCACCTAACACTACGGGCAATTTAACATGGCCAATTCATCTAACCTGCATATTTTTGGACTGTGGGAGGAAACTGCATATGAAACACCCGGAGGAAACCCACGCAGACACGGGGAGAATGTGCAAACTCCACACAGTCAGTCGCCTGAGGCGGGAATTGAACCTCGGTCTCTGATGTTGTGAGGCAGAGTGCTAACCACTGTGCCGCCTCCCAAGTGTTGGCAGGTGGGACTAGAATGGGTTGGGATATCTGGTTGGCAAGGACGGGTTGGACCAAAGGATCTGTTTCCGTGCTGTACATCTCTATGACTCTAAATGGACTGAGGAGAGCTAAGAGGAGGCACGAGAAAAGCTTGGCAAGAAGGATTAGGGAGAACCCAATGGCATTTTACTCAGATGTGAGGAATCAGAGAATGGTCAGGGAGAAGGTGGGCCGTACAGGGATAGCATAGGGAACTTGTGCGTGGAGTCTGAGCAGATAGGGGAAGCCTTAAATGAGTTTTTTGCTTCAGTTTTCACTAAGAAAAGGGACCTTGTTGAGAATGAGAACTTTGAGGAGCTGGGATACAGGCTTGACCAGATCAAGATTGATGAAATTGATGTGCTGGAAATTTTGGCAAACATTAAGATTGATAAGTCCCCAGGGCCAGACCAGATTTATCCTAGGCTACTCCGGGAAGCGAGAAAGGAGGTTGCAAAGCCGCTGGCGAAGATCTTCGCCTCCTCACTCTCCAAGGAGTCATACCAGAGGATTGGAAGGAGGCGAATGCTCCTTTTTTCAAGAAGAATAATAGGGAAGTCCCTGGCAATAACAGACCAGTCAGTCTTACATCTGTGGTCAGCAAAGTGTTGGAAAGAATTCTGAGGAATAGGATTTATGACTATTTGGCAAAGCACAGTATGATTAAAGGCAGTCCGCATGGCTTTGTGAGGGGCAGGTCATGCCTCACGAATCTTATTGAGTTTCTTCGTGGAGGTGATAAGACAGGTCGACGAAGGTTCCCCATGGGAGGCTCATTCATAAAGTCAGGAGGTATGGGAAACAGGGAGATTTAGCTATCTGAATTCAGAATTGATTGGCTGACAGAAGGCAGAGAGTGGTTGTAGATGGAAAGTATTCTGCCTGGAGGTTAGTGGTTTATGGGGTTCCACAGGGCTGTGTTGATTAGATTTTTTTTTTGATTACATTACAGTGTGGAAACAGGCCCTTCGGCCCAACAAGTCCACACCGACCCGCCGAAGCGCAACCCACCCATACCCCTATATTTACCCATTACCTAACTCTACGGGCAATTTAACATGGTCAATTCACCTAACCTGCACATCTTTGGGACTGTGGGAAGAAACCGGAGCACCCGGAGGAAACCCACGCAGACACGGGGAGAATGTGCAAACTCCACACAGTCAGTCGCCTGAGGCGGGAATTGAACCCGGGTCTCAGGCGCTGTGAGGCAGCAGTGCTAACCACTGTGCCACCGTGTTCTTGGGCCTCTGCTCTTTGTAGTTTTTATAAATGACCTGGATGAGGAGGTTGAGGAGTGGGTTAGCAAAATTGCTGATGACACAAAGGTTGGAGGTGTCGTTGATAGTATTAAGGGCTATTGGAGGCTGCAGCACAACATAGAAGAATGCAGAGCTGGGCTGAGAAATGGCAGATGGAGTTTAATCTGGATAAATGTGAAGTGATGCATTTTGGAAGGCCGAACTCGAATGCCACATATAGGATTAAAGACAGGATTCTTGGCAGTGTGGAGGAACAGAGGGGTCTGGGTGTGCAAGTACACAGATCCTTCAAGGTTGCCACCCAAGTAGATAGGGCTGTGAAGAACGCATATGGTATTTTGGCTTTCATTAACAGGGGGATCGAGTTTAAGAGCCGTGAGGCGTTGCTATAGCTCTACAAGTCCCTGGTGAGACCATAGTTGGAATATTGTGTCCAGTCAATGGGAGAGGCCATTTTGGATTTGGTGCTCGGAAACGAGCCAGGACAGGTGTCAGATCTCGTGGTGGGACAGCACTTTGGTGAAAGTGATCACAACTACCTCACATTTAGAATAGCTTTGGAGAGTGAAAGGAGCAGTTACAAAGGGAAGTTATTTAATAGGGGAAAAGGAAATTATGACACTATCAGACAGGAGTTGGGAAGTACAGACTGGGAGCAATTGTTCCACAGAAAGGGCACAGCAGACATGTGGACACTATTTAAGGTGCAGTTGTTGCGAGTGATGCACAAATTTGTTCCTCTGAGACAGGTAAAAAGGGGTAAGATTAAAGAGCCTTGGATGAGAACAGAGGAGCTTCTCGTCAAAAGGAAGAAGGCAGCTTACGGAAGGTGGAGGAAGCAAGGATCTAGCACAGCTTTAGAGGATTACAGACTTGCCAGAAAGGAGCTCAGAAATGGACTGAGGAGAGCCAGGAAGGGAGATGAAAAAGGCTTGGCAAGAAGGATTAGGGAGAACCTAAAGATGTTTTAACTCATATGTGAGGAATAAGAGAATGCTCAGTGAGCAGGTAGGGCCAATCAGGGATAGCGGAGGGAACATGTGCGTGGAGTCTGAGCAGATACGGGAAGCCCTAAATGAGATTTTTGCTTCGGTTTTCACCAAGGAAAGGGGACTTGTTATAAATGAAAACTTAGAGGAGCTGGGATACAGTCTTGACCAGATCGTGGGCGGCATGGTGGCACAGTGGTTAGCACTGCTGCCTCACAGCGCCTGAGACCCGGGTTCATTTCCCGCCTCAGGCGACTGACTGTGTGGAGTTTGCACGTTCTCCCCGTGTCTGCGTGGGTTTCCTCCGGGTGCTCCGGTTTCCTCCCACAGTCCAAAGATGTGCAGGGTCAGGTGAATTGGTCATGCTAAATTGCCCGTAGTGTTAGGTAAGGGGTAAATGTATGGGTGGGTTTCGCTTCGGCGGGTCGGTGTGGACTTGTTGGGCCGAAGGGCCTGTTTCCACACTGTAATGTAATCTAATCTAAAAATCTAAAAAAAAGATTAATGAAGTTGATGTGCTAGACATTTTGGAAAACATTAAGACTGATAAGTCCCCAGAGCCAGACCAGATTTATCCTCGGCTGCTCCGAGAAGCAAGAAAAGAGGTTGCTGAGCCACTGTAGAGAATATTTGCCTCCTCATTCTCCAAGGGAGTTGTACCGGAGGATTGGAAGGAGGCAAACGTTGTTCCACTTTTCAAGAGGAGGAATATGGAAATCCCTTGCAATTACAGAGCAGTCAGTCTTACGTCTGTGGTCAGCAAAGTTGTGGAAAGAATTCTGAGGGATAGGATTTAGGACTATTTGGCAAAGCATAGTGTGATTAAAGGCAGTCAGCATGGCTTTGCGAGGGGCAGGTCATGCCTCACAAATCTTATTGAGTTCTTTGAGAGGTGTCAAGACAGGTCGGTGATGGTCGAGCAGTGGATGTGGTGTATATGGATTTCAGCAAGGCATTTGATAGGGTTCCCCACAGTAGGCTCATTCATAAAATCAGGAAGTATGGGATACAAGGAGATTTGGCTATCTGGATTCAGAATTGGTTGGCTGACAGAAGGCAAAAAGTGGTTGTAGATGGAAAATATTCTGCCTGGAGGAGTGTTGAGTGGCGTCCCGCAGGGCTCTGTTCTTGGGGCCTCTGCTCTTTTGAGTTTTTATAAATGACTTGTTTGAGGAGATTGAGGGGTGGGTGAGTAAATTTGCAGATGACACTAAGGTTGGAGGTGTCGTCGATAGTATAGAGGGCTACTGCAGGCTGCAGCGTGACATAGACAGGATGCAGAGCTGGGCTGAGAAATGGCAGATGGAGTTCAACCTGGATAAATGCAAAGTGATGCATTTTGGAAGATTGAACTCGAATGCTGAATATAGGATTAAAGGCTTGATTCTTGGCAGAGTGGAGGAACAGAGGGATCTGGGTGTGCAAGTACATAGATCCCTTAAAGTTGCCACCCAAGTGGATAGGGTTGTTAAGAAAGCATTTCGTGTTTTGGCTTTCATTAACAGGGGGATTGAGTTTAAGAGCCGCGAGGTTTTGCTGCAGCTCTACAAGTCCCTGGTGAGACCACACTTGGAATATTGCGTCCAGTTCTGGTCGCCCTACTATAGGAAAGATACAGAGGCTTTGGAGAGGGTGCAAAGAAGGTTTAGCAGGATGCTGCCTGGACTGGAGGACTTGCCTAATGAAGAGAGGTTGACTAAGCTCGGAGTTTTCTCTCTGGAGAGAAGGAGGAAGAGAGGAGACCTGATCAAGGTGTACAAGATACTGTGAGGAATGGATAGAGTCAATAGCCAGAGACCTTTACCCAGGGCAGGATTGATGGCTACGAGCGGTCATAGTTTTAAGATATTAGGAGAAAGGTGTAGAGGGGACGTCAGAGAAAGTTTCTTCACGCAGAGAGTTGTGAATGCATGGAATGCGTTGCCAGCGGTGGTGGTGGAAGCTGAGTCGTTAGGGACATTTAAGCGACTGCTGGACATTCACATGGATAGCAGTGAGTTGAGGGGTGCATAGGTTAAGTTATTTTATTTTACATTAGGATTAATCTTCGGCACAACATCGTGGGCCAAAGTGCCTGATCTGTGTTGTACCTTTCTATGTTCTCATTGGATTGTAAGTTTGGGCTTTTCTCTTTCCCCTTTCATAGTGTTTAGAATTTCTTCCTATACTTTCACTGCATGATATTTGTATTGTCTTCCTCAAACACACCCACTTAATATATTCTTTTTTATGTTGCAGTTTCTGCACACAGCTTCTTTCTACCACCAATTTATTGCTGCATGACATGTGTTTCCAAACCAGTGGCAGTTATATGTCTGCGTTGGTGTTTGTCCCTGGGCCACCATTTTGTGAACTCTCAGCCATCATTTTGTGAGGTGTTGAGCTTCCTTTGTAATGTTAAAAGATTAAGTTGTACTATCTCTCTGGATATTAATGTAATGTTAAAGGGTTAAACTATACTGTCTTTCTCCAAGAAGCTGAACATTCTCGAAGTGGGTGGGGGCGACATTCTGTCTCACAAACAGCATGCAGGAATGTGGATGACTATCCGGAATTGATTTGCGTGTACTGTTGGTAAATCTAAAATGGTTAGAGTACATTTAGACAAAATGGGACAAACACTTGATAAATGGGTCTTTGGTACCAGTTAGGAAATATTTGTTGCGACAATCCACATGATGGGTTAAGTTATCGAAGATTGAGCGCTCAACTAAACAAGTTATTGTTGTCCCAGTCGAATTCATGGCAACTCATAATGGCACACAAACCAACAGCCACGCTCAGACAACAACTCACCAGAACGAAGGACCCGATACCCAACATGAGCAAAACTAATGTAGTGTACAAAATACCATACAAGTACTGCACAAAACACTATACAGGACAAACAGGAAGACAGCTAACAATCCGCATACATGAACATCAACTAGCCACGAAACGACACGACCAGCTATCCTTAGTAGCCACACACGCAGACAACAAGCAACATGAATTCGACTGGGACAACACTACTATCATAGGGCAAGCCAGACAGAGAACAGCCAGGGAATTCCTAGAGGCATGGCATTCATCCACAAACTCCATCAACAAACACATCGACCTGGACCCAATATACCAACCACTACAGCGGACAGCTGAAACTGACAACCGGAAGCGGCAGGGACAGACCCCTATAAACACCGGAGGAAACATCAAAGAAGCGCTTCGCAGGAGGCCCCTAAGCACTGATGATGTCGCCTAGCCAGGGGATGAAACGTTTGCAACAAAAACTTCCAGCTCGGCGAACAGAACCACAACAACGAGCACCCGAGCTACAAATCTTCGCACAAACTTTGAATTCTAGGTGTTGATCCGAATGCCCACCTCAGTGAAAGTCAAGGGAAAAGATTGCTGGATTCACCTGAGCGACTGTAAACGGTGGAAGATGCACCAAGGGAAGAAAGAGGAAAAGGACTAAGAAGGACTGATTAAAAACTTTAATCTGTACTTCTGTATTGCCGGCTCTGCTATCGATACACCGTGTGTCTCTAAACTTGCCTCCGGTAAGATGACAGAATGGGGTTACCAAGGGAGATTAGTAGTATTATGATGGGCTTAACAGGGATATGTCTACTTCTCCTAGGAGAAAGTGAGGTCTGCAGATGCTAGAGATCAGAGCTGAAAATGTGTTGCTGGAAAAGCGCAGCAGGTCAGGCAGCATCCAAGGAGCACCACCTTCTGAAGAAGGGCTCATGCCTGAAACGTTAATTCTCCTGCTCCTTGGATGCTGCCTGACCTGCTGCGCTTTTCCAGCAACACATTTTCAGCTATGTCCACTTCTCTCCAACCAGGGTACCAAAGGGAGGGTCGAGATTTGAAGGCTGGGTAGACGTAAACAGGTCAATCATTTCTGCAGGAGAGACATTCTCACTTGTATCAATGAACAAGGGAACCCATTTGGGGTATGGAATGTTACTAAAATCGATTACTGCAATGGATTGCTTGCCCAAACAGTGGAAGCAGTCATGTTAGAAACGTTTAAGATGCATCTTGATTTCCTGGACAGGAAATGGAACAGGAGGACAGAAACCACATTAGGGCAACAAGTAGCATGTCTTAAACAAAAAGAGTAGGAATCAGCGCAGTCTTGGTGGGCTCTGTTCCTGTGCCATTTTGTATAATGGATCCGATAGTGCCAAAATTACCTGCCATGTGTATAAAAGTTGGTGAATTCTGCAAATATCTTGGAGCTAGCGCTGAGACGATGACCTTATAGCACATAGAACATTACAGTGCAGTATAGGCCTTTCGGCCTTCGATGTCACGCTGACCTGTGAAGCCAAACTGAAGCCCATCTAGACCTGTTAGCAATGTTGTGCCAAAACTATTGGTGCTGGGTCCACTACTTTTCATCATTTGTAAACCTGTAAATGATTTAGTGACACCAAGATGTAGTGGTGGACAGCAAAGAAGTTAGCTCAGAGTACAACAGTATCTTGATCAGATGGGCCAAGGAGTGGCAGATGGAGTTAAATTTAGATAAATGTGAGATGCTGAATTTTGGAAAGGCAAATCAGGGCAAGACTTATACACTTAAGGGTAAGGTCTTGGGGAGTGTTGTTCAACAAAGAAACCTTGGAGTGCAGGTTCATAGTTCCTTAAAAGTGGAGTTTCAGGTAGATAGGATAGTGAAGAAGGTGTTTGAAATGCTTTCTTTATTGGTCAAAGCTTTGAGTATAGGAGTTGAGAGGTCATGCTGTGGCTGTACAGAATATTGGTTAGGCTACTTTTGAAGTATTGTGTGTAATTGTGGTCTTCCTCCTTTGGAAGGATGTTCTGTAACTTGAAAAGGTTCAGAAAATATTTACAGGGATGTTGCCATGGTTGGAGGGTTTGAGCTATAGGCAGAAGATGAATAGGTTGGGGCTGTTTTCCTTGGAGCATCGGAGGCTGAGGATTATAAAATAGAGGTTTATAAAATCATGAGGGGCATGGATGGGGAAAATTGACAAGGCTTTTTCCCTGGGTTCACACCGTGACGTCACGATTTTACTGCTCCTCAGATGCTGCCTGAACTGCTATGCTCTTCCAGCACCACACAAATCCAGGATCTGGTTTCCAGCATCTGCAGTCATTGTTTTTTCCCTGGGTTGGGGGACTTGTGGGCGGCACGGTGGAGAGTGGTTAGCACTGCTTCCTCACAGCGCCAGAGACCCGGGTTCAATTCCCGCATCAGGCGAGTCTCTGTGTGGAGTTTGCACATTCTCCCCGTGTCTGCGTGGGTTTCCTCCCACAATCCAAAAATGTGCAGATTAGGTGAATTGGCGAGGCTAAATTGCCTGTAGTGTTAGGTGAAAGGGTAAATGTAGGCGAATGGGTCTGGATGATTTGCGCTTCGGCAGGTCGGTGTGGATTTGTTGGGCCGAAGGGCTTGTTTCCACAATGTAAGTAATCTCCAGGATGAGAGGGGAAAGGTTTAAAAATAACCTAAGGGGCAACTTTTTCACACAAAGGATGGTGAGTAAATGGAATGAGCTGCCAGAAGAAGTATTGGAGACTGGAACAATGACAATATTTAAAAGGCAGCTGGATGGGTACATGAATAGGAAGGGCTCAGAGCGGTATGGGCCAATTGCTAGTAAATGGGACTAGATTAATTTAGGATATCTGGTCAGCATGGATTAGTTGGACTGAAGTGTCTGTTTCCATGCTGTACATCTCTTGACTCTAAGTGTGCTGCTACACTATTTAAAGTCATCGAGGGATTCACTTGAGCCCGATAGCTGCTTCTTTTTCCTGACTAGAGCTTCAATATCCATCGTCAGCGAGGGGTTCTTATACCTGTCAGCTTTTCTCTTTACCCTAACAGGGACATACTGTCCCTTGACTCTTCAAATTGCACTTTTAAGAGGCTACCATTTGCTAGTCGTTCCTTTTCCTGACTTGCATTAGTCATTCTCCAGTCCTCTGGTACTTCACCTAAGGCCAGAGAGGAATTAAAATTTTTTGTCAGAGCTCCTGCAATTTCCTGCCCTTCCTCCTGTAGCAACCTGGAATGCCCCCACTGCTCCACTATAGAATTATTTGCAAGGAACTGTTCCCAGTCAGCTTTGGCCAGTTCCTGCTTTATTTTAATAAATTATGCCTTTCCCCCCATCCAAAGTGTTTTTTGCAAGCCACCTTTTCACTTGTCCTTAAGTAATTTGAACCATGTTGTTTTCACTATCACGAAAATGTTCCCCCACTGCTATATTAAACACTCATCCAGCTTCTTTCCCCAGAATCAGATCCAGCACTGTGCTGTCCTAAATTGAGCCTTCTACATGTTACTACAAACAAAACTTTGCTGGATTAAATTCCAAGAAATCACCCCCTCTAAACCCTTTCACTCGGTACTTCTCAATGCAGACTGTCATAAATGCTTAGCCTTATCTTTGCACTAATGTGCTAAGGTCCTCCATAATTGAGGATGGAGATATTTATATCGTCTTCTCCTCCAGGGAGTTGTTTAATTGTCTGCCTCTATTCACGACCAGACACGGCAAATTGTAGAGCTTAGGTCTGAACTGTTGGTTGCGAAATCACTTGGCCCTATCTATCATTGTGTGCAATTCTGGTCTCCCTCCTATCAGAAGGATGTTGTGAAACTTGAAAGGGTTCAGAAAACATTTAGATTAGATTACATTAGATTAGATTATATTACAGTGTGGAAACAGGCCCTTCGGCCCAACAAGTCCACACGGACCCGCCGAAGCGAAACCCACCCATACCCCTACATTTACCCCTTACCTAACATTACGGGCAATTTAGTATGGCCAATTCACCTGACCCTGCACATCTTTGGACTGTGGGAGGAAACCGGAGCACCCGGAGGAAACCCACGCAGACACGGGGAGAACGTGCAAACTCCACACAGTCAGTCGCCTGAGGCAGGAATTGAACCCAGGTCTCAGGCGCTGTGAGGCAGCAGTGCTAACCACTATGCCACCGTGCCACCCACCATGCCACCCACACTCCACACAGTCAGGTTGTTGCTAGGATTGCAGGGTTTGAGCTACAGGGAAAGGCTGAATAGGCTGGGACTGTTTTCCCTGGAGTGTCAGAGGCTGAGGGGTGCCCTTATAAAACCATGAGGGACTTGGAAAGAGTAAATCGATATGGTCTTTTCCCCAGGGTGGGTCCAGAACCAGAGGGTGAGGTTTAAGGTGAGAGGGGAAAGATTTAAAAGGGGTATAAGGGGAAATTTTTTCACACACAGGGTGTTGTGTGCATTGAATGAGCTGCCAGAGGAAGTAGTGGAGGCTGATACAATGACATTCAAAAGGTATATGAACAGAAAGGGTTTAAGAGGGATATGGGCAAGTGCTGGTAAATGGGACTAGATTAGATTAGGATATTTGGTTGGCGTGTGTAAATTAGACTGAAGGGTCTGTTTCCATACTGTATATCTGTATGACTATCTGCTGTTTAGCAAATAACTGTATTTTGTCACTTCATCATGCTGACACATCATTTGTAGGTGTGCCCAGTGTTGCTCCATTGAACCTCTTAATTGTTCGATCCCTTGGCTTGATGAGTATGCTGGGCCATGCAATTACAGATTGCCTTAGGGCACAATTTGATTGCTGATGGCCAACAGCACCTCATGGATGCCCAGAATTGAGTTGCAAGATCTATCAGAAATCTATTGCATTTAGCAATGTGATAATGCTGTGCAATAGGATGAAAGATATTCTCAATGTGGTGTTGCAACTTTGTCTCCACAAGGATTGTAGAATGATCATTGTTAGGATGAAGTCAAGTACATTTTTTTCCAAGTTGTTCATTCCTTCTCACTTGTGCAGACCCAGGCAGGAGGAAGCTATGTGCCTTAGGGTCAGCTCAGTAAGTGGTGTTGATGCCAAGCCACTCTTGGTGGTTAACATTGAAATGTCCCACAGCCTCCCTGACATTACAAGTGCTGGGCATCGCTTTTCCAATTAATTTTCTTCCCGTGGGCCCCACATTTCTGGTTGGTGCTTTATTCTCTCCCTGACTCTCTGAGTACTCACCCTTGTCTCCTCTATGGCCTCCCATTGATCACCCAAGCGCTCGCGACTTTAATTTTAGCGCCAAGACCAACCGTCATATCCCGTCTCCATGGCAACTCCCGCCACGAACCGGCGGCGAGTATTTAAGGCGCGGCCGGTAACGCCCTTTCCCCAGAGACGGCCCCGTGCGGGAGACAGAGAGATTTAAAAAGTAGAGATTAAATTAAACAAAGAGGGTGGGGCCTGGGGAAAGGCGGCGTGTGGCCGCCAGAAAAAGACAAATTTTGAAGCAAAACGTATCCCCGAGCGGGAACGGCGCTGGAGGGGCGGGGGCTGGGGGCTGGGGCTGGAGGTGTGGGGGGGGGGAGTTTGGGGTCTGGAGGTGTGGGGGTGAGGGTTTGGGTGTGGGGGGGGGAAGTTTGGGGGCTGGAGGTGTGGGGGTGAGGGTTTGGGTGTGGGGGGGGGAAGTTTGGGGGCTGGAGGTGGGGGGGGGGGGGAGTTTGGGGTCTGGAGGTGTGGGGGGGGAGTTTGGGGGCTGGAGGTGTGGGGGGGGGGTTTGGGGGCTGGAGGTGTGGGGGGGGGGTTTGGGGGCTGGAGGTGGGGGGGGGTTTGGGGGCTGGAGGTGTGGGGGGGGTGAGTTTGGGGGCTGGAGGTGTGGGGGGGGAGTTTGGGGGTGGGAGGGAGTTTGGGGGCTGGAGGTGTGGGGGGGGGGAGTTTGGGGGCTGGAGGTGGCGGGGGAGTAGTGTGGGGGGAGTTTGGGGGCTGGAGGTGTGGGGGGAGTTTGGGGGCTGGAGGTGTGGGGGGAGTTTGGGGGCTGGAGGTGTGGGGGGAGTTTGGGGGCTGGAGGTGTGGGGGGAGTTTGGGGGCTGGAGGTGTGGGGGGAGTTTGGGGGCTGGAGGTGTGGGGGGAGTTTGGGGGCTGGAGGTGTGGGGGGGGTGAGTTTGGGGGCTGGAGGTGTGGGGGGGGTGAGTTTGGGGGCTGGAGGTGTGGGGGGAGTTTGGGGGCTGGAGGTGTGGGGGGGGTGAGTTTGGGGGCTGGAGGTGTGGGGGGAGTTTGGGGGCTGGAGGTGTGGGGGGAGTTTGGGGGCTGGAGGTGTGGGGGGAGTTTGGGGGCTGGAGGTGTGGGGGGAGTTTGGGGGCTGGAGGTGTGGGGGGAGTTTGGGGGCTGGAGGTGTGGGGGGGGGAGTTTGGGGGTGGGGGGAGTTTGGGGGTGGGGGGGAGTTTGGGGTCTGGAGGTGTGTGGGGGGGGAGTTTGGGGTCTGGAGGTGTGGGGGGGGGAGTTTGGAGTCTGGAGGTGTGGGGGGGAGAGTTTGGGGTCTGGAGGTGTGGGGGGGGAGTTTGGGGGTGGGGGGAGTTTGGGGGTGGGGGGGAGTTTGGGGGTGGGGGGGAGTTTGGGGTCTGGAGGTGTGGGGGGGGGAGTTTGGGGTCTGGAGGTGTGGGGGGGGGAGTTTGGGGTCTGGAGGTGTGGGGGGGAGAGTTTGGGGTCTGGAGGTGTGGGGGGGAGAGTTTGGGGTCTGGAGGTGTGGGGGGGGGGGAGTTTGGGGGTGGGGGGGAGTTTGGGGGTGGGGGGGAGTTTGGGGTCTGGAGGTGTGTGGGGGGGGAGTTTGGGGTCTGGAGGTGTGGGGGGGGGGAGTTTGGAGTCTGGAGGTGTGGGGGGGAGAGTTTGGGGTCTGGAGGTGTGGGGGGGAGAGTTTGGGGTCTGGAGGTGTGGGGGGGGGAGTTTGGGGGTGGGGGGGAGTTTGGGGGTGGGGGGGAGTTTGGGGTCTGGAGGTGTGGGGGGGGGAGTTTGGGGTCTGGAGGTGTGGGGGGGGGGAGTTTGGGGTCTGGAGGTGTGGGGGGGAGAGTTTAGGGTCTGGAGGTGTGGGGGGGAGAGTTTAGGGTCTGGAGGTGTGGGGGGGAGAGTTTGGGGTCTGGAGGTGTGGGGGGGGGAGTTTGGGGGTGGGGGGGAGTTTGGGGGTGGGGGGGAGTTTGGGGTCTGGAGGTGTGGGGGGGGGGGGGAGTTTGGGGTCTGGAGGTGTGGGGGGGAGAGTTTGGGGTCTGGAGGTGTGGGGGGGGGGAGTTTGGGGGTGGGGGGGAGTTTGGGGTCTGGAGGTGTGGGGGGGGGGAGTTTGGGGTCTGGAGGTGTGGGGGGGGGGGAGTTTGGGGTCTGGAGGTGTGGGGGGGGGGGAGTTTGGGGTCTGGAGGTGTGGGGGGGACGGTTTGGGGTCTGGAGGTGTGGGGGGGGAGAGTTTAGGGTCTGGAGGTGTGGGGGGGAGAGTTTAGGGTCTGGAGGTGTGGGGGGGAGAGTTTGGGGTCTGGAGGTGTGGGGGGGGGAGTTTGGGGGTGGGGGGGAGTTTGGGGGTGGGGGGGAGTTTGGGGGTGGGGGGGAGTTTGGGGGTGGGGGGGAGTTTGGGGGTGGGGGGAGTTTGGGGGTGGGGGGGAGTTTGGGGTCTGGAGGTGTGGGGGGGGGAGTTTGGGGTCTGGAGGTGTGGGGGGGAGAGTTTAGGGTCTGGAGGTGTGGGGGGGAGAGTTTGGGGTCTGGAGGTGTGGGGGGGGGGGGAGTTTGGGGGTGGGGGGGAGTTTGGGGGTGGGGAGGAGTTTGGGGTCTGGAGGTGTGGGGGGGGGAGTTTGGGGTCTGGAGGTGTGGGGGGGAGAGTTTGGGGTCTGGAGGTGTGGGGGGGGGGAGTTTGGGGGTGGGGGGGAGTTTGGGGTCTGGAGGTGTGGGGGGGGGAGTTTGGGGTCTGGAGGTGTGGGGAGGGGGAGTTTGGGGTCTGGAGGTGTGGGGGGGAGGGTTTGGGGTCTGGAGGTGTGGGGGGGGGGAGTTTGGGGTCTGGAGGTGTGGGGGGGAGAGTTTGGGGTCTGGAGGTGTGGGGGGGAGAGTTTGGGGTCTGGAGGTGTGGGGGGGAGAGTTTGGGGTCTGGAGGTGTGGGGGGGTAGTTTGGGGGCTGGAGGTGTGGGGGGGGGGAGTTTGGGGGCTGGAGGTGTGGGGGGGGGGAGTTTGGGGGCTGGAGGTGTGGGGGGGGGAGTTTGGGGGCTGGAGGTGTGGGGGGGGGGGAGTTTGGGGGCTGGAGGTGTGGGGGGGGGGAGTTTGGGGGCTGGAGGTGTGGGGGGGGGGAGTTTGGGGGCTGGAGGTGTGGGGGGGGGGAGTTTGGGGGCTGGAGGTGTGGGGGGGGGAGTTTGGGGGCTGGAGGTGTGGGGGGGGGAGTTTGGGGGCTGGAGGTGTGGGGGGGGGGGAGTTTGGGGGCTGGAGGTGTGGGGGGGGGGAGTTTGGGGGCTGGAGGTGTGGGGGGGGGAGTTTGGGGGCTGGAGGTGTGGGGGGGGGAGTTTGGGGGCTGGAGGTGTGGGGGGGGGGAGTTTGGGGGCTGGAGGTGTGGGGGGGGAGTTTGGGGGCTGGAGGTGTGGTGGGGGGAGTTTGGGGGCTGGAGGTGGCGGAGGAGTAGTTTGGGGGTGGGGGGGAGTTTGGGGGCTGGAGGTTGCGGGGGAGTAGTTTGGGGGTGGGGGGGAGTTTGGGGGCTGGAGATGTGGGGGGAGTTTGGGGGCTGGAGGGGTGGGGGTGGAGTTTGGGGGCTGGAGGGGTGGGGGGGGAGTTTGGGGGCTGGAGGTGTGGGGGGGGGGAGTTTGGGGGTGGGGGGAGTTTGGGGGCTGGAGGTGTGGGGGGGGGAGTTTGGGGGTGGGGGGAGTTTGGGGGCTGGAGGTGTGGGGGGGGGGAGTTTGGGGGTGGGGGGGCGTTTGGGGGCTGGAGGTGTGGGGGGGGGAGTTTGGGGGCTGGAGGTGTGGGGGGGGGAGTTTGGGGGCTGGAGGTGTGGGGGGAGTTTGGGGGCTGGAGGTGGCGGGGGAGTAGTGTGGGGGGAGTTTGGGGGCTGGAGGTGTGGGGGGAGTTTGGGGGCTGGAGGTGTGGGGGGAGTTTGGGGGCTGGAGGGGTGGGGGGGAGTTTGGGGGCTGGAGGTGTGGTGGGGGGTTTGGGGGCTGGAGGGGTGGGGGGGAGTTTGGGGGTGGGGGGGAGTTTGGGGGCTGTAGGTGTGGGGGGGGGGGAGTTTGGGGTCTGGAGGTGTGGGGGGGAGAGTTTGGGGTCTGGAGGTGTGGGGGGGTAGTTTGGGGGCTGGAGGTGTGGGGGGGCAAGTTTGGGGGCTGGAGGTGGCGGGGGAGTAGTTTGGGGGTGGGGGGGAGTTTGGGGGCTGGAGGTGTGGTGGGGGGTTTGGAGGCTGGAGGGGTGGGGGGGGGAGTTTGGGGGCTGGAGGGGTGGGGGGGGAGTTTGGGGGCTGGAGGTGTGGGGGGGGGGGAGTTTGGGGGTGGGGGGGGAGTTTGGGGGCTGGAGGTGTGGGGGGGGAGTTTGGGGGCTGGAGGTGTGGGGGTGGGAGTTTGGGGTCTGGAGGTGTGGGGGGGGGAGAGTTTGGGGTCTGGAGGTGTGGGGGGGGAGAGTTTGGGGTCTGGAGGTGGGGGGGGTAGTTTGGGGGCTGGAGGTGTGGGGGGGGGGAGTTTGGGGGCTGGAGGTGGCGGGGGAGTAATTTGGGGGCTGGAGGTGTGGTGGGGGGGAGTTTGGGGGCTGGAGGTGTGGGGGGAGTTTGGGGGCTGGAGGTGTGGTGGGGGGTTTGGGGGCTGGAGGTGTGGTGGGGGGAGTTTGGGGGCTGGAGGTGTGGTGGGGGGTTTGGGGGCTGGAGGTGTGGTGGGGGGTTTGGGGGCTGGAGGTGTGGTGGGGGGTTTGGGGGCTGGAGGTGTGGTGGGGGGTTTGGGGGCTGGAGGTGTGGTGGGGGGTTTGGGGGCTGGAGGTGTGGTGGGGGGTTTGGGGGCTGGAGGTGTGGTGGGGGGTTTGGGGGCTGGAGGTGTGGTGGGGGGTTTGGGGGCTGGAGGTGTGGTGGGGGGTTTGGGGGCTGGAGGTGTGGTGGGGGGTTTGGGGGCTGGAGGTGTGGGGGGAGTTTGGGGGCTGGAGGTGGCGGGGGAGTAGTTTGGGGGTGGAGGGGGAGTTTGGGGGCTGGAGGTGTGGTGGGGGGTTTGGGGGCTGGAGGTGTGGTGGGGGGTTTGGGGGCTGGAGGTGTGGTGGGGGGTTTGGGGGCTGGAGGTGTGGGGGGAGTTTGGGGGCTGGAGGTGTGGGGGGAGTTTGGGGGCTGGAGGTGGCGGGGGAGTAGTTTGGGGGTGGAGGGGGAGTTTGGGGGCTGGAGGTGTGGTGGGGGGTTTGGGGGCTGGAGGTGTGGTGGGGGGTTTGGGGGCTGGAGGTGTGGTGGGGGGTTTGGGGGCTGGAGGTGTGGTGGGGGGTTTGGGGGCTGGAGGTGTGGTGGGGGGTTTGGGGGCTGGAGATGTGGGGGGTTTGGGGGCTGGAGGTGTGAGGGGGGAGTTTGGGGGCTGGAGGTGTGAGGGGGGAGTTTGGGGGCTGGAGGTGTGGTGGGGGGTTTGGGGGCTGGAGGTGGCGGGGGAGTAGTTTGGGGGTGGGGGGGAGTTTGGGGGCTGGAGGTGTGGTGGGGGGTTTGGGGGCTGGAGGTGGCGGGGGAGTAGTGTGGAGGTGGGGGGGAGTTTGGAGGTGGGGGGGAGTTTGGGGGTGGGGGGGAGTTTGGGGGCTGGAGGTGTGGTGGGGGGTTTGGGGGCTGGAGGTGTGGTGGGGGGTTTGGGGGCTGGAGGTGTGGTGGGGGGTTTGGGGGCTGGAGGTGTGGTGGGGGGTTTGGGGGCTGGAGGTGTGGTGGGGGGTTTGGGGGCTGGAGGTGTGGTGGGGGAGTTTGGGGGCTGCAGGTGTGGTGGGGGAGTTTGGGGGCTGGAGGTGTGGTGGGGGGTTTGGGGGCTGGAGGTGTGGGGGGGAGTTTGGGGGCTGCAGGTGTGGTGGGGGAGTTTGAGGGCTGGAGGTGTGGTGGGGGGTTAGTTTGGGGGTGGGGGGGAGTTTGGGGGTGGGGGGGAGTTTGGGGGCTGGAGGTGTGGTGGGGGGTTTGGGGGCTGGAGGTGTGGTGGGGGGTTTGGGGGCTGGAGGTGTGGTGGGGGGTTTGGGGGCTGGAGGTGTGGTGGGGGGTTTGGGGGCTGGAGGTGTGGTGGGGGGTTTGGGGGCTGGAGGTGTGGTGGGGGGTTTGGCGGCTGGAGGTGTGGTGGGGGGTTTGGCGGCTGGAGGTGTGGTGGGGGGTTTGGGGGCTGGAGGTGTGGTGGGGGGTTTGCGGGCTGGAGGTGTGGTGGGGGGTTTGGGGGCTGGAGGTGTGGGGGGGTAGTTTGGGGGCTGGAGGTGTGGTGGGGGGTTTGGGGGCTGGAGGTGGCGGGGGAGTAGTTTGGGGGTGGGGGGGAGTTTGGGGGCTGGAGGTGTGGTGGGGGGTTTGGGGGCTGGAGGTGTGGTGGGGGGTTTGGGGGCTGGAGGTGTGGGGGGGGTTTTCGGGGCTGGAGGTGTGGTGGGGGTTTTCGGGGCTGGAGGTGTGGTGGGGGAGTTTGGGGGCTGGAGGTGGGGTGGGGGGTTTGGGGGCTGGAGGTGTGGTGGGGGGTTTGTGGGCTGGAGGTGGCGGGGGAGTAGTTTGGGGTTGGGGGGGAGTTTGGGGGCTGGAGGTGGCGGGGGAGTAGTTTGGGGTTGGGGGGGAGTTTGGGGGCTGGAGGTGGCGGGGGAGTAGTTTGGGGGTGGGGGGGAGTTTGGGGGTGGGGGGGAGTTTGGGGGCTGGAGGTGTGGTGGGGGGTTTGGGGGCTGGAGGTGGCGGGGGAGTAGTGTGGAGGTGGGGGCTGGAGGGGTGGGGGGGAGTTTGGGGGCTGGAGGTGTGGTGGGGGGTTTGGGGGCTGGAGGTGTGGTGGGGGGTTTGGGGGCTGGAGGTGTGGTGGGGGGTTTGGGGGCTGGAGGTGGCGGGGGAGTAGTTTGGGGTTGGGGGGGAGTTTGGGGGCTGGAGGTGTGGGGGGGGTTTGGGGGCTGGAGGTGTGGTGGGGGAGTAGTTTGGGGGTGGGGGGGAGCTTGGGGGCTGGAGGTGTGGTGGGGGGTTTGGGGGCTGGAGGTGTGGTGGGGGGTTTGGGGGCTGGAGGTGTGGTGGGGGGTTTGGGGGCTGGAGGTGGCGGGGGAGTAGTTTGGGGTTGGGGGGGAGTTTGGGGGCTGGAGGTGTGGGGGGAGTTTGGGGGCTGGAGGTGTGGGGGGAGTTTGGGGGCTGGAGGTGTGGGGGGAGTTTGGGGGCTGGAGGTGTGGTGGGGGGTTTGGGGGCTGGAGGTGGCGGGGGAGTAGTTTTGGGGTGGGTGGGAGTTTGGGGGCTGGAGGTGTGGTGGGGGGTGGGGGTTTGGGGCCTGGAGGTGTGGTGGGGGGTTTGGGGGCTGGAGGTGTGGTGGGGGTTTTGGGGGCTGGAGGTGTGGTGTGGTGGGGGGTTTGGGGGCTGGAGGTGTGGGGGGTTTGGGGGCTGGAGGTGTGGGGGGGGGAGTTTGGGGGCTGGAGGTGTGGTGGGGGGTTTGGGGGCTGGAGGTGGCGGGGGAGTAGTTTGGTGGTGGGGGGGAGTTTGGGGGTGGGGGGGAGTTTGGGGGCTGGAGGTGTGGTGGGGGGTTTGGGGGCTGGAGGTGGCGGGGGAGTAGTTTGGGGGTGGGGGGGAGTTTGGGGGCTGGAGGTGTGGTGGGGGGTTTGGGGGCTGGAGGTGGCGGGGGAGTAGTGTGGAGGTGGGGGGGAGTTTGGGGGTGGGGGGGAGTTTGGGGGCTGGAGGTGTGGTGGGGGGTTTGGGGGCTGGAGGTGTGGTGGGGGGTTTGGGGGCTGGAGGTGGCGGGGGAGTAGTTTGGGGTTGGGGGGGAGTTTGGGGGCTGGAGGTGTGGGGGGAGTTTGGGGGCTGGAGGTGTGGTGGGGGGTTTGGGGGCTGGAGGTGTGGTGGGGGAGTAGTTTGGGGGTGGGGGGGAGTTTGGGGGCTGGAGGTGTGGTGGGGGGTTTGGGGGCTGGAGGTGTGGTGGGGGGTTTGGGGGCTGGAGGTGTGGTGGGGGGTTTGGGGGCTGGAGGTGTGGTGGGGGGTTTGGGGGCTGGAGGTGTGGTGGGGGGTTTGGGGGCTGGAGGTGGCGGGGGAGTAGTTTGGGGGTGGGGGGGAGTTTGGGGGCTGGAGGTGTGGTGGGGGGTTTGGGGGCTGGAGGTGGCGGGGGAGTAGTGTGGAGGTGGGGGGAGTTTGGGGGCTGGAGGTGTGGTGGGGGGTTTGGGGGCTGGAGGTGTGGTGGGGGGTTTGGGGGCTGGAGGTGTGGGGGGGGGGTTTGGGGGCTGGAGGTGTTGGTGGGGGGTTTGGGGGCTGGAGGTGTTGGTGGGGGGTTTGGGGGCTGGAGGTGTGGTGGGGGAGTAGTTTGGGGGTGGGGGGGAGTTTGGGGGCTGGAGGTGTGGTGGGGGGTTTGGGGGCTGGAGGTGTGGTGGGGGGTTTGGGGGCTGGAGGTGGCGGGGGAGTAGTTTGGGGTTGGGGGGGAGTTTGGGGGCTGGAGGTGTGGGGGGAGTTTGGGGGCTGGAGGTGTGGTGGGGGGTTTGGGGGCTGGAGGTGTGGTGGGGGGTTTGGGGGCTGGAGGTGTGGTGGGGGGTTTGGGGGCTGGAGGTGTGGTGGGGGGTTTGGGGGCTGGAGGTGGCGGGGGAGTAGTTTGGGGGTGGGGGGGAGTTTGGGGGCTGGAGGTGTGGTGGGGGGGAGTTTGGGGGCTGGAGGTGTGGGGGGTTTGGGGGCTGGTGGTGTGGTGGGGGGTTTGGGGGCTGGAGGTGTGGTGGGGGGTTTGGGGGCTGGAGGTGTGGTGGGGGGTTTGGGGGCTGGAGTTGTGGTGGGGGGGAGTTTGGGGGCTGGAGGTGTGGGGGGTTTGGGGGCTGGAGGTGTGGGGGGTTTGGGGGCTGGAGGTGTGGTGGGGGGTTTGGGGGCTGGAGGTGTGGTGGGGGGTTTGGGGGCTGGAGGTGTGGGGGGGGGGGTTTGGGGGCTGGAGGTGTGGTGGGGGGTTTGGGGGCTGGAGGTGTGGTGGGGGGTTTGGGGGCTGGAGGTGTGGTGGGGGGTTTGGGGGCTGGAGGTGTGGTGGGGGGTTTGGGGGCTGGAGGTGTGGGGGGGGGGGAGTTTGGGGGCTGGAGGTGTGGTGGGGGGTTTGGGGGCTGGAGGTGGCGGGGGAATAGTTTGGGGGCTGGAGGTGTGGTGGGGGGTTTGGGGGCTGGAGGTGTGGTGGGGGGTTTGGGGGCTGGAGGTGTGGTGGGGGGTTTGGGGGCTGGAGGTGTGGTGGGGGGTTTGGGGGCTGGAGGTGGCGGGGGAGTAGTTTGGGGTTGGGGGGGAGTTTGGGGGCTGGAGGTGTGGGGGGAGTTTGGGGGCTGGAGGTGTGGTGGGGGGTTTGGGGGCTGGAGGTGTGGTGGGGGAGTAGTTTGGGGGTGGGGGGGAGTTTGGGGGCTGGAGGTGTGGTGGGGGGTTTGGGGGCTGGAGGTGTGGTGGGGGGTTTGGGGGCTGGAGGTGTGGTGGGGGGTTTGGGGGCTGGAGGTGGCGGGGGAGTAGTTTGGGGGTGGGGGGGAGTTTGGGGGCTGGAGGTGTGGTGGGGGGTTTGGGGGCTGGAGGTGGCGGGGGAGTAGTGTGGAGGTGGGGGGAGTTTGGGGGCTGGAGGTGTGGTGGGGGGTTTGGGGGCTGGAGGTGTGGTGGGGGGTTTGGGGGCTGGAGGTGTGGGGGGAGGTTTGGGGGCTGGAGGTGTGGTGGGGGGTTTGGGGGCTGGAGGTGTGGTGGGGGGTTTGGGGGCTGGAGGTGTGGTGGGGGGTTTGGGGGCTGGAGGTGTTGGTGGGGGGTTTGGGGGCTGGAGGTGTGGGGGGGGAGTTTGGGGGCTGGAGGTGTGGTGGGGGGTTTGGGGGCTGGAGGTGTGGTGGGGGAGTAGTTTGGGGGTGGGGGGGAGTTTGGGGGCTGGAGGTGTGGTGGGGGGTTTGGGGGCTGGAGGTGTGGTGGGGTGTTTGGGGGCTGGAGGTGGCGGGGGAGTAGTTTGGGGTTGGGGGGGAGTTTGGGGGCTGGAGGTGTGGTGGGGGGTTTGGGGGCTGGTGGTGTGGTGGGGGGTTTGGGGGCTGGAGGTGTGGTGGGGGGTTTGGGGGCTGGAGGTGTGGTGGGGGGTTTGGGGGCTGGAGGTGTGGTGGGGGGATTGGGGGCTGGAGTTGTGGTGGGGGGGAGTTTGGGGGCTGGAGGTGGGGGGGAGTTTGGGGGCTGGAGGTGTGGGGGGTTTGGGGGCTGGAGGTGTGGTGGGGGGTTTGGGGGCTGGAGGTGTGGTGGGGGGTTTGGGGGCTGGAGGTGGCGGGGGAATAGTTTGGGGGTTGGGGGGAGTTTGGGGGCTGGAGGTGTGGTGGGGGGTTTGGGGGCTGGAGGTGTGGTGGGGGGTTTGGGGGCTGGAGGTGTGGTGGGGGGTTTGGGGGCTGGAGGTGTGGTGGGGGGTTTGGGGGCTGGAGGTGTGGTGGGGGGTTTGGGGGCTGGAGGTGTGGTGGGGGGTTTGGGGGCTGGAGGTGTGGTGGGGGGTTTGGGGGCTGGAGGTGTGGTGGGGGGTTTGGGGGCTGGAGGTGTGGTGGGGGGTTTGGGGGCTGGAGGTGTGGTGGGTGGTTTGGGGGCTGGAGGTGTGGGGGGGGAGTTTGGGGGCTGGAGGTGTGGTGGGGGGTTTGGGGGCTGGAGGTGGCGGGGGAGTAGTTTGGGGGTGGGGGGGAGTTTGGGGGCTGGAGGTGTGGTGGGGGGTTTGGGGGCTGGAGGTGTGGGGGGGGGAGTTTGGGGGCTGGAGGTGGCGGGGGAGTAGTTTGGGGGCTGGAGGTGTGGTGGGGGGTTTGGGGGCTGGAGGTGTGGTGGGGGGTTTGGGGGCTGGAGGTGTGGTGGGGGGTTTGGAGGCTGGAGGTGGCGGGGGAATAGTTTGGGGGTTGGGGGGAGTTTGGGGGTGGGGGGGGAGTTTGGGGGCTGGAGGTGTGGTGGGCGGTTTGGGGGCTGGAGGTGTGGTGGGCGGTTTGGGGGCTGGAGGTGTGGGGGGTTTGGGGGCTGGAGGTGTGGTGGGGGGTTTGGGGGCTGGAGGTGTGGTGGGGGCTTTGGGGGCTGGAGGTGTGGTGGGGGCTTTGGGGGCTGGAGGTGTGGTGGGGGCTTTGGGGGCTGGAGGTGTGGTGGGGGCTTTGGGGGCTGGAGGTGTGGTGGGGGGTTTGGGGGCTGGAGGTGTGGTGGGGGGTTTGGGGGCTGGAGGTGTGGTGGGGGGTTTGGGGGCTGGAGGTGTGGTGGCGGGTTTGGGGGCTGGAGGTGTGGTGGGGGGTTTGGGGGCTGGAGGTGTGGTGTGGTGGGGGGTTTGGGGGCTGGAGGTGTGGTGTGGTGGGGGGTTTGGGGGCTGGAGGTGTGGTGTGGTGGGGGGTTTGGGGGCTGGAGGTGTGGTGTGGTGGGGGGTTTGGGGGCTGGAGGTGTGGTGTGGTGGGGGGTTTGGGGGCTGGAGGTGTGGTGTGGTGGGGGGTTTGGGGGCTGGAGGTGTGGTGTGGTGGGGGGTTTGGGGGCTGGAGGTGTGGTGTGGTGGGGGGTTTGGGGGCTGGAGGTGTGGGGGGTTTGGGGGCTGGTGGTGTGGGGGGTTTGGGGGCTGGAGGTGTGGGGGGGAGTTTGGGGGCTGGAGGTGTGGTGGGGGGTTTGGGGGCTGGAGGTGGCGGGGGAGTAGTTTGGGGGTGGGGGGGAGTTTGGGGGTGGGGGGGAGTTTGGGGGTGGGGGGGAGTTTGGGGGTGGGGGGGAGTTTGGGGGCTGGAGGTTTGGGGGTGGGGGGAGTTTGGGGGCTGGAGGTGTGGTGGGGGGTTTGGGGGCTGGAGGTGTGGTGGGGGGTTTGGGGGCTGGAGGTGTGGTGGGGGGGTTTGGGGGCTGGAGGTGTGGTGTGGTGGGGGGTTTGGGGGCTGGAGGTGTGGTGTGGTGGGGGGTTTGGGGGCTGGAGGTGTGGTGTGGTGGGGGGTTTGGGGGCTGGAGGTGTGGTGTGGTGGGGGGTTTGGGGGCTGGAGGTGTGGTGGGGGGTTTGGGGGCTGGAGGTGTGGTGTGGTGGGGGGTTTGGGGGCTGGAGGTGTGGGGGGGGAGTTTGGGGGCTGGAGGTGTGGTGGGGGGTTTGGGGGCTGGAGGTGGCGGGGGAGTAGTTTGGGGGTGGGGGGGAGTTTGGGGGCTGGAGGTGTGGTGGGGGGTTTGGGGGCTGGAGGTGGCGGGGGAGTAGTTTGGGGGTGGGGGGGAGTTTGGGGGCTGGAGGTGTGGTGGGGGAGTTTGGGGGCTGGAGGTGTGGTGGGGGGGTTTGGGGGCTGGAGGTGTGGTGGGGGGTTTGGGGGCTGGAGATGTGGTGGGGGGGTTTGGGGGCTGGAGGTGTGGTGGGGGGGTTTGGGGGCTGGAGGTGTGGTGGGGGGGTTTGGGGGCTGCAGGTGTGGGGGCTGAGTTTGGGGGCTGCAGGTGTGGTGGGGGAGTTTGGGGGCTGCAGGTGTGGTGGGGGGTTTGGGGGCTGCAGGTGTGGTGGGGGGTTTGGGGGCTGCAGGTGTGGTGGGTGGTTTGGGGGCTGCAGGTGTGGTGGGGGGTTTGGGGGCTGCAGGTGTGGTGGGGGGTTTGGGGGCTGCAGGTGTGGTGGGGGGTTTGGGGGCTGCAGGTGTGGTGGGGGGTTTGGGGGCTGCAGGTGTGGTGGGGGGTTTGGGGGCTGCAGGTGTGGTGGGGGGTTTGGGGGCTGCAGGTGTGGTGGGGGGTTTGGGGGCTGCAGGTGTGGTGGGGGGTTTGGGGGCTGGAGGTGTGGGGGGTTTGGGGGCTGGAGGTGTGGTGGGGGGTGTTTGGGGGCTGGAGGTGTGGTGGGGGGTGTTTGGGGGCTGGAGGTGTGGTGGGGGGTTTGGGGGCTGGAGGTGTGGTGGGGGGTTTGGGGGCTGGAGGTGTGGTGGGGGGTTTGGGGGCTGGAGGTGTGGGGGGGGGTTTGGGGGCTGGAGGTGGCGGGGGAGCAGTTTGGGGGTGGGGGGGAGTTTGGGGGTGGGGGGAGTTTGGGGGCTGGAGGTGTGGTGGGGGGTTTGGGGGCTGGAGGTGTGGTGGGGGGTTTGGGGGCTGGAGGTGTGGTGGGGGGTTTGGGGGCTGGAGGTGTGGTGGGGGGTTTGGGGGCTGGAGGTGTGGTGGGGGGTTTGGGGGCTGGAGGTGTGGTGGGGGGTTTGGGGGCTGGAGGTGTGGTGGGGGGTTTGGGGGCTGGAGGTGTGGTGGCGGGTTTGGGGGCTGGAGGTGTGGTGGGGGGTTTGGGGGCTGGAGGTGTGGGGGGGGGAGTTTGGGGGCTGGAGGTGTGGTGGCGGGTTTGGGGGCTGGAGGTGTGGTGGGGGGTTTGGGGGCTGGAGGTGTGGGGGGGGGGTTTGGGGGCTGGAGGTGTGGGGGGGGAGTTTGGGGGCTGGAGGTGGTGGGGGAGTAGTTTGGGGGTGGGGGGAGTTTGGGGGCTGGAGGTGTGGTGGGGGGTTTGGGGGCTGGAGGTGTGGTGGGGGGTTTGGGGGCTGGAGGTGGCGGGGGAGTACTTTGGGGGTGGGGGGGAGTTTGGGGGTGGGGGGGAGTTTGGGGGTGGGGGGAGTTTGGGGGCTGGAGGTGTGGTGGGGGGTTTGGGGGCTGGAGGTGTGGTGGGGGGTTTGGGGGCTGGAGGTGTGGTGGGGGGTTTGGGGGCTGGAGGTGTGGGGGGGGAGTTTGGGGGCTGGAGGTGTGGTGGCGGGTTTGGGGGCTGGAGGTGTGGTGGCGGGTTTGGGGGCTGGAGGTGTGGTGGCGGGTTTGGGGGCTGGAGGTGTGGTGGGGGGTTTGGGGGCTGGAGGTGTGGTGGGGGGTTTGGGGGCTGGAGGTGTGGTGGGGGGTTTGGGGGCTGGAGGTGTGGTGGGGGGTTTGGGGGCTGGAGGTGTGGGGGGGGAGTTTGGGGGCTGGAGGTGTGGTGGGGGGTTTGGGGGCTGGAGGTGGCGGGGGAGTAGTTTGGGGGTGGGGGGGAGTTTGGGGGCTGGAGGGGTGGGGGGAGTTTGGGGGCTGGAGGTGTGGTGGGGAGTTTGGGGGCTGGTGCTGGTGGGGGGGGTGGAGTTTGGGGGCTGGAGCTGGTGGGGGGGGGAGTTTGGGGGCTGGAGCTGGTGGGGGGGCGGAGTTTGGGGGCTGGAGCTGGTGGGGTGGGGGAGTTTGGGGGCTGGAGCTGGTGGGGGGGGTGGAGTTTGGGGCTGGAGCTGGTGAGGGGGGGGAGTTTGGGGGCTGGAGCTGGTGGGGGGGGTGGAGTTTGGGGGCTGGAGCTGGTGGGGGGGTGGAGTTTGGGGGCTGGAGCTGGTGGGGGGGTGGAGTTTGGGGGCTGGAGCTGGTGGGGGGGGGAGTTTGGGGGCTGGAGCTGGTGGGGGGGGAGTTTTGGGGCTGGAGGTGTGGGGGCTGGAGGTGTGGGGGGAGTTTGGGGGCTGGAGGTGTGGGGGGAGTTTGGGGGCTGGAGGTGTGGGGGGAGTTTGGGGGCTGGAGGTGTGGGGAGGTTTGGGGGCTGGAGGTGTGGGGAGGGTTGGGGGCTGGAGGTTGGGGGGGGGAGTTTGGGGGCTGGAGGTGGGGGGGGGAGTTTGGGGGCTGGAGGTGGGGGGGTGGAGTTTGGGGGCTGGAGGTGGCGGGGGAGTAGAGTGGGGGTGTGGGGGCTGGAGGTGTGGGGGGGTAGTTTGGGGGTAAGGGGGTGATTGGGGGCTGGAGGTGTGGGGGGGGGAGTTTGGGGGCTGGAGGTGTGGGGGGGGAGTTTGGGGGCTGGAGGTGTGGGGGGGGAGTTTGGGGGCTGGAGGTGTGGGGGGGGAGTTTGGGGGCTGGAGGTTGGGGGGGGGTTGGGGGCTGGAGGTTGGGGGGGGTTGGGGGCTGGAGGTTGGGGGGGGGAGTTTGGGGGCTGGAGGTGGGGGGGGGAGTTTGGGGGCTGGAGGTGGGGGGGGGAGTTTGGGGGCTGGAGGTGGGGGGGGTGGAGTTTGGGGGCTGGAGGTGGGGGAGGGAGTTTGGGGGTGGGGGGGTGCTTGGGGGCTGGAGGTGGCTGGGGAGTAGTTTGGGGGTGGGGGTGTGGGGGCTGGAGGTGTGGGGGGGGGAGTTTGGGGGCTGGAGGTGTGGGGGGGGTGGGGGCTGGAGGTGTGGGGGGGGGGAGTTTGGGGGCTGGAGGTGGGGGGGGCGGATAGGTTGGGGGCTGGAGGTGGGGGGCGGAGTTTGGGTGTGGGGGAGTGTTTGGGGGCTGGAGCTGGTGGGGGGGGAGAGTTTGGGGGCTGGAGCTGGTGGGGGGGGGAGTTTGGGGGCTGGAGCTGGTGGGGGGGGGAGTTTGGGGGCTGGAGCTGGTGGGGGGGTGGAGTTTGGGGGCTGGAGCTGGTGGGGGGGGGGGGGGGAGTTTGGGGGCTGGAGCTGGTGGGGGGGGGGGGAGTTTGGGGGCTGGAGCTGGTGGGGGGGGGGGAGTTTGGGGGCTGGAGCTGGTTGGGGGGGGGAGTTTGGGGGCTGGAGCTGGTGGGGGGGGGAGTTTGGGGGCTGGAGCTGGTGGGGGGGGCGGGAGTTTGGGGGCTGGAGCTGGTGGGGGGCAGGAGTTTGGGGGCTGGAGCTGGTGGGGGGGGAAGTTTAGGGGCTGGAGTTGGTGGGAGTGGAGTTTGGGGGCTGGAGGTGGGGGGCGTAGTTTGGGGGCTGGAGGTGGGGAGGTGAGTTTGGGGGTGGGGGGGTGTTTGGGGGCTGGAGCTGGTGGGGGGGGGGAAGTTTGGGGGCTGGAGCTGGTGGGGGGGGAGTTTGGGGGCATGGAGGTAGGGGGGCATGGAGGTGGGGGGGCCAGAGAGTTTGGGGGTGGAGTTTGGGGGCTGGAGGTTGGGGGCGGAGGTTGGGGGGTGGAGTTTGGGGGCTGGAGTTGGGGGGGTAAGTTTGGGGGCTGGAGGTGGGGGGGCGGAGGGTTTGGAGGCTGGAGGTGGGGGGGGCGGAGGGTTTGGATGTTGGGGGGCGGAGTTTGGGGGCTGGAGGTTGGGGGGCGGAGTTTGGGGGCTGGGATGGGGGGGAGTTTGGGGGCTGGAGGTGCTGGGGGAGGAGTTTGGGGGCTGGAGGTGGGGGGGTGGGGGAGTTTGGGGGCTGGAGCTGGTGGGGGGGTGGAGTTTGGGGGCTGGAGCTGGTGGGGGGGTGGAGTTTGGGGGCTGGAGCTGGTGGGGGGGGGAGTTTGGGGGCTGGAGCTGGTGGGGGGGGAGTTTTGGGGCTGGAGGTGTGGGGGCTGGAGGTGTGGGGGGAGTTTGGGGGCTGGAGGTGTGGGGGGAGTTTGGGGGCTGGAGGTGTGGGGGGAGTTTGGGGGCTGGAGGTGTGGGGGGAGTTTGGGGGCTGGAGGTGTGGGGGGAGTTTGGGGGCAGGAGGTGTGGGGAGGGTTGGGGGCTGGAGGTTGGGGGGGGGGGAGTTTGGGGGCTGGAGGTGGGGGGGGGAGTTTGGGGGCTGGAGGTGGGGGGGGTGGAGTTTGGGGGCTGGAGGTGGGGGGGGAGTTTGGGGGTGGGGGGGTGCTTGGGGGCTGGAGGTGGCGGGGGAGTAGAGTGGGGGTGTGGGGGCTGGAGGTGTGGGGGGGTAGTTTGGGGGTAAGGGGGTGTTTGGGGGCTGGAGGTGTGGGGGGGTGACTTTGGGGGCTGGAGGTGTGGGGGGGGTTGGGGGCTGGAGGTTGGGGGGGTGGGTTGGGGGCTGGAGGTTGGGGGGGGAGTTTGGGGGCTGGAGGTGTGGGGGGGGTTGGGGGCTGGAGGTTGGGGGGGGTGGGTTGGGGGCTGGAGGTTGGGGGGGGAGTTTGGGGGCTGGAGGTGGGGGGGGGGAGTTTGGGGGCTGGAGGTGGGGGGGGGGGAGTTTGGGGGCTGGAGGTGGGGGGGGGGGAGTTTGGGGGCTGGAGGTGGGGGGGGTGGAGTTTGGGGGCTGGAGGTGGGGGGGGAGTTTGGGGGTGGGGGGGTGCTTGGGGGCTGGAGGTGGCAGGGGAGTAGAGTGGGGGCTGGAGGTGTGGGGGGGTAGTTTGGGGGTAAGGGGGTGTTTGGGGGCTGGAGGTGTGGGGGGGGGGGGAGTTTGGGGGCTGGAGGTGTGGGGGGGGTGTTTGGGGGCTGGAGGTGTGGGGGGGGGGGAGTTTGGGGGCTGGAGGTGTGGGGGGGGGGAGTTTGGGGGCTGGAGGTGTGGGGGGGGAGTTTGGGGGCTGGAGGTGTGGGGGGGGTTGGGGGCTGGAGGTGTGGGGGGGGTTGGGGGCTGGAGGTGTGGGGGGGGTTGGGGGCTGGAGGTGTGGGGGGGGTTGGGGGCTGGAGGTGTGGGGGGGGAGTTTGGGGGCTGGAGGTGTGGGGGGGTTGGGGGCTGGAGGTTGGGGGGGGGAGTTTGGGGGCTGGAGGTTGGGGGGGGAGTTTGGGGGCTGGAGGTGGGGGGGGGAGTTTGGGGGCTGGAGGTGGGGGGGGGAGTTTGGGGGCTGGAGGTGGGGTGGGGTGGAGTTTGGGGGCTGGAGGTGGGGGAGGGAGTTTGGGGGTGGGGGGGTGCTTGGGGGCTGGAGGTGGCTGGGGAGTAGTTTGGGGGTGGGGGTGTGGGGGCTGGAGGTGTGGGGGGGGGAGTTTGGGGGCTGGAGGTGTGGGGGGGGTGGGGGCTGGAGGTGTGGGGGGGGAGTTTGGGGGCTGGAGGTGGGGGGGGCGGAGAGGTTGGGGGCTGGAGGTGGGGGGCGGAGTTTGGGTGTGGGGGGGTGTTTGGGGGCTGGAGCTGGTGGGGGGGGGAGTTTGGGGGCTGGAGCTGGTGGGGGGGGGGAGTTTGGGGGCTGGAGCTGGTGGGGGGGTGGAGTTTGGGGGCTGGAGCTGGTGGGGGGGGGAGTTTGGGGGCTGGAGCTGGTGGGGGGGGGGAGTTTGGGGGCTGGAGCTGGTGGGGGGGGGGGAGTTTGGGGGCTGGAGCTGGTGGGGGGGGGGAGTTTGGGGTCTGGAGCTGGTGGGGGGGGGAGTTTGGGGGCTGGAGCTGGTGGGGGGGGCGGGAGTTTGGGGTCTGGAGCTGGTGGGGGGGGGAGTTTGGGGGCTGGAGCTGGTGGGGGGGGGGAGTTTGGGGGCTGGAGCTGGTGGGGGGGGGAGTTTGGGGGCTGGAGCTGGTGGGGGGGGGAGTTTGGGGGCTGGAGCTGGTGGGGGGGGAGTTTGGGGGCTGGAGCTGGTGGGGGGGGCGGGAGTTTGGGGGCTGGAGCTGGTGGGGGGCGGGAGTTTGGGGGCTGGAGCTGGTGGGGGGCGGGAGTTTGGGGGCTGGAGCTGGTGGGGGGGGAAGTTTGGGGGATGGAGGTGGGGGGGGGCAGAGAGTTTGGGGGTGGAGTTTGGGGGCTGGAGGTTGGGGGCGGAGGTTGGGGGGCGGAGTTTGGGGGCTGGAGTTGGGGGGGTAAGTTTGGGGGCTGGAGGTGGGAGGGCGGAGGGTTTGGAGGCTGGAGGTGGGGGGGCGGAGGGTTTGGATGTTGGGGGGCGGAGTTTGGGGGCTGGAGGTTGGGGGGCGGAGTTTGGGGGCTGGGGATGGGGGGGGAGTTTGGGGGCTGGAGGTGGTGGGGGGAGGAGTATGGGGGCTGGAGGTGGGGGGGGGGAGTATGGGGGCTGGAGGTGGGGGGGGGGAGTTTGGGGGCTGGAGGTGGGGGGGGTGGAGTTTGGGGGCTGGAGGTGGGGGGGGTGGAGTTTGGGGGCTGGAGGTGGGGGGGGTGGAGTTTGGGGGCTGGAGGTGGGGGGGGTGGAGTTTGGGGGCTGGAGGTGGGGGGGGTGGAGTTTGGGGGCTGGAGGTGGGGGGGGTGGAGTTTGGGGGCTGGAGCTGGTGGGGGGGGTGGAGTTTGGGGGCTGGAGCTGGTGGGGGGGGTGGAGTTTGGGGGCTGGAGCTGGTGGGGGGGGGAGTTTGGGGGCTGGAGCTGGTGGTGGGGGGGGAGTTTGGGGGCTGGAGCTGGTGGGGGGGGGGGGAGTTTGGGGGCTGGAGCTGGTGGGGGGGGGAGAGTTTGGGGGCTGGAGCTGGTGGGGGGGGGAGTTTGGGGGCTGGAGCTGGTGGGGGGGGGGAGTTTGGGGGCTGGAGCTGGTGGGGGGGGCGGGAGTTTGGGGGCTGGAGCTGGTGGGGGGCGGGAGTTTGGGGGCTGGAGCTGGTGGGGGGGGAAGTTTGGGGGCTGGAGTTGGTGGGAGTGGAGTTTGGGGGCTGGAGGTAGGGGGGCATGGAGGTGGGGGGGGGCAGAGAGTTTGGGGGTGGAGTTTGGGGGCTGGAGGTTGGGGGCGGAGGTTGGGGTGCGGAGGGTTTGGAGGCTGGAGGTTGGGGGCTGGGGATGGGGGGAGTTTGGGGGCTGGAGGTGGTGGGGGGAGGAGTTTGGGGGCTGGAGGTGGGGGGGGAGGAGTTTGGGGGCTGGAGGTGGGGGGGAGGAGTTTGGGGGCTGGAGGTGGGGGGGGGACTTTGGGGGCTGGAGCTGGTGGGAGGGGGTGGAGTTTGGGGGCTGGAGCTGGTGGGGGGGGTGGAGTTTGGGGGCTGGAGCTGGTGGGGGGGGTGGAGTTTGGGGGCTGGAGCTGGTGGGGGGGGGAGTTTGGGGGCTGGAGCTGGTGGGGGGGGGGAGTTTGGGGGCTGGAGCTGGTGGGGGGGGCGGGAGTTTGGGGGCTGGAGCTGGTGGGGGGCGGGAGTTTGGGGGCTGGAGCTGGTGGGGGGGGAAGTTTGGGGGCTGGAGTTGGTGGGAGTGGAGTTTGGGGGCTGGAGGTTGGGGGCTGGGGATGGGGGGGAGTTTGGGGGCTGGAGGTGGTGGGGGGAGGAGTTTGGGGGCTGGAGGTGGGGGGGAGGAGTTTGGGGGCTGGAGGTGGGGGGGGACTTTGGGGGCTGGAGCTGGTGGGAGGGGGTGGAGTTTGGGGGCTGGAGCTGGTGGGGGGGTGGAGTTTGGGGGCTGGAGCTGGTGGGGGGGGTGGAGTTTGGGGGCTGGAGCTGGTGGGGGGGGTGGAGTTTGGGGGCTGGAGCTGGTGGGGGGGGTGGAGTTTGGGGGCTGGAGCTGGTGGGGGGGGTGGAGTTTGGGGGCTGGAGCTGGTGGGTGGGGGGGAGTTTGGGGGCTGGAGCTGGTGGGGGGGGGAGTTTGGGGGCTGGAGCTGGTGGGGGGGGAGTTTGGGGGCTGGAGCTGG
The DNA here is from genome assembly GCF_037043375.1 of Chiloscyllium plagiosum. Lineage (NCBI taxonomy): Eukaryota > Metazoa > Chordata > Chondrichthyes > Orectolobiformes > Hemiscylliidae > Chiloscyllium > Chiloscyllium plagiosum. The sequence continues at coordinate 401,560 of NW_028270146.1, forward strand.
TGGGGGGGGAGTTTGGGGGCTGGAGCTCGTGGGGGGGGGGGAGTTTGGGGTCTGGTGGGGGGGGGAGTTTGGGGGCTGGTGGGGGGGGGGTGGAGTTTGGGGGCTGGAGCTGGTGGGGAGGGTGGAGTTTGGGGGCTGGAGCTGGTGGGAGGGTGGAGTTTGGGAGCTGGTGGGGGGGGAGTTTGGGGTCTGGAGCTGGTGGGGGGGGAGAGTTTGGGGGCTGGAGCTGGTGGGGGGGGGAGATTGGGGGCTGGAGCTGGTGGGGGGGGGGAGTTTGGGGGCTGGAGCTGGTGGGGGGGGGGAGTTTGGGGGCTGGAGCTGGTGGGGGGGGGAGTTTGGGGGCTGGAGCTGGTGGGGGGGTGGAGTTTGGGGGCTGGAGCTGGTGGGGGGGTGGAGTTTGGGGGCTGGAGCTGGTGGGGGGGTGGAGTTTGGGGGCTGGAGCTGGTGGGGGGGTGGAGTTTGGGGGCTGGAGCTGGTGGGGGGGTGGAGTTTGGGGGCTGGAGCTGGTGGGGGGGTGGAGTTTGGGGGCTGGAGCTGGTGGGGGGGTGGAGTTTGGGGGCTGGAGCTGGTGGGTGGGGGGAGTTTGGGGGCTGGAGCTGGTGGGGGGGGGAGTTTTGGGGCTGGAGGTGTGGGGGCTGGAGGTGTGGGGGGAGTGTGGGGGCTGGAGGTGTGGGGGGAGTGTGGGGGCTGGAGGTGTGGGGGGAGTTTGGGGGCTGGAGGTGTGGGGGGAGTTTGGGGGCAGGAGGTGTGGGGAGGGTTGGGGGCTGGAGGTGTGGGGAGGGTTGGGGGCTGGAGGTTGGGGGGGGGAGTTTGGGGGCTGGAGGTGGGGGGGGAGTTTGGGGGCTGGAGGTGGGGGGGGTGGAGTTTGGGGGCTGGAGGTGGGGGGGGAGTTTGGGGGTGGGGGGGTGCTTGGGGGCTGGAGGTGGCGGGGGAGTAGAGTGGGGGTGTGGGGGCTGGAGGTGTGGGGGGGTAGTTTGGGGGTAAGGGGGTGTTTGGGGGCTGGAGGTGTGGGGGGGGGAGTTTGGGGGCTGAAGGGTTGGGGGGGGGGGAGTTTGGGGGCTGGAGGTGTGGGGGGGGGAGTTTGGGGGCTGGAGGTGTGGGGGGGGAGTTTGGGGGCTGGAGGTGTGGGGGGGGAGTTTGGGGGCTGGAGGTGTGGGGGAGGTTGGGGGCTGGAGGTGTGGGGGAGGTTGGGGGCTGGAGGTTGGGGGGGGGTTGGGGGCTGGAGGTTGGGGGGGGGAGTTTGGGGGCTGGAGGTTGGGGGGGGGAGTTTGGGGGCTGGAGGTGGGGGGGGTGGAGTTTGGGGGCTGGAGGTGGGGGGGGAGTTTGTGGGTGGGGGGGTGCTTGGGGGCTGGAGGTGGCGGGGGAGTAGAGTGGGGGTGTGGGGGCTGGAGGTGTGGGGGGGTAGTTTGGGGGTAAGGGGGTGTTTGGGGGCTGGAGGTGTGGGGGGGGGAGTTTGGGGGCTGGAGGTGTGGGGGGGGGAGTTTGGGGGCTGGAGGTGTGGGGGGGGAGTTTGGGGGCTGGAGGTGTGGGGGGGGTTGGGGGCTGGAGGTTGGGGGGGGAGTTTGGGGGCTGGAGGTTGGGGGGGGAGTTTGGGGGCTGGAGGTGGGGGGGGGGGGAGTTTGGGGGCTGGAGGTGGGGGGGTGGAGTTTGGGGGCTGGAGGTGGGGGAGGGAGTTTGGGGGTGGGGGGGTGCTTGGGGGCTGGAGGTGGCTGGGGAGTAGTTTGGGGGTGGGGGTGTGGGGGCTGGAGGTGTGGGGGGGGGGGAGTTTGGGGGCTGGAGGTGTGGGGGGGGTGGGGGCTGGAGGTGGGGGGGGCGGAGAGGTTGGGGGCTGGAGGTGGGGGGGGCGGAGAGGTTGGGGGCTGGAGGTGGGGGGCGGAGTTTGGGTGTGGGGGGGTGTTTGGGGGCTGGAGCTGGTGGGGGGGGGAGTTTGGGGGCTGGAGCTGGTGGGGGGGGGAGTTTGGGGGCTGGAGCTGGTGGGGGGGGGGAGTTTGGGGGCTGGAGCTGGTGGGGGGGGGAGTTTGGGGGCTGGAGCTGGTGGCGGGGGGGGGAGTTTGGGGGTTGGAGCTGGTGGGGGGGGGGAGTTTGGGGGCTGGAGCTGGTGGGGGGGGGAGTTTGGGGGCTGGAGCTGGTGGGGGGGGGAGTTTGGGGGCTGGAGCTGGTGGGGGGGGGAGTTTGGGGGCTGGAGCTGGTGGGGGGGGGGAGTTTGGGGGCTGGAGCTGGTGGGGGGGGGGAGTTTGGGGGCTGGAGCTGGTGGGGGGGGGAGTTTGGGGGCTGGAGCTGGTGGGGGGGCGGGAGTTTGGGGGCTGGAGCTGGTGGGGGGGCGGGAGTTTGGGGGCTGGAGCTGGTGGGGGGCGGGAGTTTGGGGGCTGGAGCTGGTGGGGGGGGGAGTTTGGGGGCTGGAGCTGGTGGGGGGGGGGAGTTTGGGGGCTGGAGTTGGTGGGAGTGGAGTTTGGGGGCTGGAGGTGGGGGGCGTAGTTTGGGGGCTGGAGGTGGGGAGGTGAGTTTGGGGGTGGGGGGGTGTTTGGGGGCTGGAGCTGGTGGGGGGGGGAGTTTGGGGGCTGGAGGTAGGGGGGCATGGAGGTGGGGGGGGCAGAGAGTTTGGGGGCGGAGTTTGGGGGCTGGAGGTTGGGGGCGGAGGTTGGGGGGCGGAGTTTGGGGGCTGGAGTTGGGGGGGTAAGTTTGGGGGCTGGAGGTGGGGGGGGCGGAGGGTTTGGGGGCTGGAGGTGGGGGGGGCGGAGGGTTTGGGGGCTGGAGGTGGGGGGGGCGGAGGGTTTGGATGTTGGGGGGCGGAGTTTGGGTGCTGGGGATGGGGGGGAGTTTGGGGGCTGGAGGTTGTGGGGCGGAGTTTGGGTGCTGGGGATGGGGGGGAGTTTGGGGGCTGGAGGTGGTGGGGGGAGGAGTTTGGGGGCTGGAGGTGGGGGGGGCGGAGGGTTTGGAGGTTGGGGGGCGGAGGTTGGGGGGCGGAGTTTGGGGGCTGGGGGTGGGGGGGAGTTTGGGGGCTGGAGGTGTGGGGGGGGGAGTTTGGGGGCTGGAGGTGGGGGGCGGAGGGTTTGGAGGTTGGGGGGCGGAGTTTGGGGGCTGGAGGTTGGGGGGCGGAGTTTGGGGGTTGGGGGGGGAGTTTGGGGGCTGGAGGTTTGGGGGGTGGAGGTGTGGGGGTGGGATGTTTGGGGGTGGGGGGGAGTTTGGGGGCTGGAGGTGGGGTGGGGGTGGGAGTTTGCGGTCTAACCCCCTGAAAAATCCCGCACAATGAGTACTCTCTGCGTCCAGACACGGGAAACAAATCCCCATTTAAACGACTCTTGACTGCAACAAAACAGGACACTGCCAGGAGAAAGGCCATAATTTTCTGAGAAAGGAACCAGGAACTGCCTTGAAGCCGTTAAACTTTTCAGGGGCAGATCTGCAGTGGGACACCCTTGTCAAAGACAAAGCCGAGTGGCTGAATGGCCTCGTGGTTGCTATAGTCCTGTATGACTTGAGTGGGAGGGAAAATATTGAAACGATTAGGAAGTTGAGAAATTCACTGAATTGATTCTACTTTAACGTGACAACCTGGAGGGAAGAAGAAACTTGTGATAAGTAGTTTTAATATTATCTACATTGAAGTGACCATAACTTGAGTGAATATTTCAAAGGCTTCTGTTGATATTGAGGCTCTTTACTGTAATTAACTGAACTTATGGCAGTTTTTAAAAACTCAACAAGAGATCCCATCCACTTACTTGAACAGCTTGATCCTCCAGTTTAATGATGAATCACCTTTTTACAAAATTCTGGATTAGTGGTGCTAGAAGAGCACAGCAGTTCAGGCAGCATCCAAGGAGCTTTGAAATCGACGTTTCGGGCAAAAGCCCTTAATCAGGAATAAAGGCAGAGAGCCTGAAGCGTGGAGAGATAAACTAGACGAGGGTGGGGGTGGGGAGAGAGTAGAATAGAGTACAATGGGTGAGTGGGGGAGGAGATGAAGGTGATAGGTCAGGGAGGAGAGGGTGGAGTGGATAGGTGGAAAAGGAGATAGGGCAGGTAGGACAAGTCCGGACAAGTCATGAGGACAGGGCTGAGTTGGAAATTTGGAACTAGGGTGGGGAAAGGGGAAATGAGGAAACTGTTGAAATCCACATTGATGCCCTGGGGTTGAAGTGTTCCGAGGCGGAAGATGATGCGTTCTTCCTCCAGGCGTCTGGTGGTGAGGGAGCGGCGGTGAAGGAGGCCCAGGACCTCCATGTCCTCGGCAGAGTGGGAGGGGGAGTTGAAATGTTGGGCCACGGGGCGGTGTGGTTGGTTGGTGCAAGACCCGCACCAACCAAGCACACCGCCCCGTGGCCCAACATTTCAACTCCCCCTCCCACTCTGCCGAGGACATGGAGGTCCTGGGCCTCCTTCACCGCCGCTCCCTCACCACCAGATGCCTGGAGGAAGAACGCCTCATCTTCCGCCTCGGAACACTTCAACCCCAGGGCATCAATGTGGATTTCAACAGTTTCCTCATTTCCCCACCTCACTCTAGTTCCAAACTTCCAGCTCAGCACTGTCCCATGACTTGTCGGGACTTGTCCTACCTGCCTATCTCCTTTTCCACCTATCCACTCCACCCTCTCCTCCCTGACCTATCACCTTCATCCACTCACCCATTGTACTCTATGCTATTTTCTCCCCACCCCCACCCTCCTCTAGCTTACCTCTCCACGCTTCAGGCTCACTGCCTTTATTCCTGCTGAAAGGCTTTTGCCCGAAATGTCGATTTCGACGCTCCTTGGATGCTGCCTGAACTGCTGTGCTCTTCCAGCATCTGCAGTCATCGTTTTTACCACCTTTTTACAAAAGCTTGGTTTTACTGCAATTCGTGGAGTTCAGTACTCTGATTTGAAATAATATTTCTCATACAATCGTGCTTGTGGCCAGTTTTTAGTCACCAACAAGAACAAAAGGCTGGGGAGACAGGGCCTTTTCTCATCCTGGGATGTGATATTATTCTGTCCTAGTTATATTAAGAAAATCTGGGGTTTTAAAGTGAGGTACATAAGATAATGTTTGCCTATTCAATCTTGTTCCAACATCACAAACATTTGAATGTTATAGTGGCAGCTAGACTGATTACAAATCAGACAACACTCGGTTTATAGCCCAACAGACTTATTAGTAGTTGCAGTTTTTGGATGCTGCTCCTTCATCAGGTAGTTATGGAGCAGAATCATAAGACACAGTCTATAGGAAAAGATTCGTGTCATGCATCTGAAAAGATACATTGAACAAACTTAGATTGCTGTTAAGTCTTTCACTTTTAGAATAAGTTGCAGGATTTGGTTCATGAGTCGAGGTGGAATTTAGACATTAATGTAGCTCAAGGTTTTTGTCTGGGGACACTGGTTCAAACATGACCATGGCAGCTGGTGGAAATTGCAAGTTAATCCTCAATGATGTCCTGAATGCTTCATTTTTAAGTGAAAAGACCCATCTGGTTCACCAATGACCCTTTTTAAAAGAGGGCATGGCTTTATTTGGTCTGGTCTGTGTGTTCACAGCAATGTGGTTGACTGTCCTCTGACATAGATTAACAATTCATGCAACACAAGTGTAAGGGGAGATAGGAAAAAAAATCTTAAATGCTGACCTTGCCAGAAACATTCCATGGATAAGGTTCCACAGATTCCAGCTTGGAAGTAGGCAGTAACAAACTAAGGGGACAGCATAAAAAAGGCTGACCACCCAATACTGCATAGAAGAGACAAAGATGTCACAAGTGTCTTGGTTGAGATGTGCTTCAATGTTTCGGGGAAAATGGCATTTCTACCACTTGTATGAAAAGCAGTCTCTCTCTCTCTCATCTGACCCCCAGTGGATACTGGTTTTAAGGTGGTGTCTGCAATGCATTCTCTCGTGATTCAGACCCATTGCAGGCATCAATGTAACAAGACTTGAGGACAGAAATGCATTCAAAAGTCTAAGCAATAGACAAGGATGGTGGCCACTCTAGCCATCCCAATAAGACTATCAAAATATCTCTAGAAGGATTTCTTCCAATACAGTGATTGTTTTAGTTGTAACAATGCTGGAAATCATCATAGTGTAGTCTTTCTTAAATTTGTTTCTCCTGATCTTTCAAAAACACCAGAACAAATGGATGACATAGGACTGAGTTTTCACCTTCTCCAATGTCTGAATAACTAGAAGAGTGGGAATGAAAAATTATGTAGGTGCCAATAAAGTAGAATTGATCACATACACATTTAGCCCTTATTAAAATTCATTCATGGGCTGTAGATGTCATTGGCCAGGCTAGCATTTATTACCCACCCTTAACTGCGCTCTGGAAAATTGTCAAATCACTTTGCTATGGGTCTGGTGTCAGTTTATGAATTGACAATTATGGGTTGCGAGAGTAGTGCTGGAAAAGCACAGCAGGTCAGGCAACATCCGAGGAGCAGGAAAGTCAACGTTTCGGGGCAAAAGCCCTTCAGGGAATTATGGGTTACCTTGCCATCTTTGCATATTACCCACAAAGACCTCTGGTTGACAAAGGGACACTGCTCGTGTTCAGCTGGTTTGTGACTCTAGCAAGATGTTCCTTCATAATCCACTTTGAGTCTGAATCAAAGTCACTCCAAAGGTTTTGTCTCATTCCACTTATCCGAAGATGTATATATGACAACTGGGGATACCCTCTGAAATGGTTCTGGTAAAAAGTTTGGGCAACTCCGTTTGTGTTTTGGATACCCAAGTGGTCTGTGAATTATACTCTGACCTGCAATGCATAATACAAATGCTGGAAAAGTCTGTACTGCATCATTTGAAGTGCATGCTATAACAGTTTATGTAGTCCTGGATGGTGTTGCACATCAACTGTTGGAGTGTACTTCTCTAAAGCATAGAGAGTTCCATTACAATAGTACCACAATCCTATGCATCAATTAGCAACAATCTTGTGACATGTTTTCGAGTAACAAGAAATGTATTTATTTAAGCTGTTAACCCTCCCTTCTGTCCAGGTTTGAGCAATCTATTTTTTTAAACCCCTGCACCAACTTTAATTTTTTTGTCTCTTTTCCTGGGTTTGGGTCAGACCTACAGCACAGAGATGCCCTTTGGTCCAAACTGATTCATGCTGACCAAAATGTCAGTCCACGCTAACCCCGTTTACCTGCAGTTAGCCCATATCCTTCTAAATCTTTCTTATCCACGTATTTGTCAAATATCTTTTTAAATGTTAATGTCCACCACTTTGGCTGGCAGCACATTCTATATGTGTACCACCCTCTGTCTGAAAAGAAATTTCCCCTCTGATTCCCATTTATTCTTTCACCTTACCTTAAACTGATGACCTCTAATCCTTGGTTTCCCCAACTCTGGTGAAAAAGACTGCATTCACCATATCCATGCCTTTCATAGACTTCTAAGATTCCCCTTCAGTCTCCTATGCTGTAAAGAAAATGAGTTGAAAAATGTGGTGCTGGAAAAACACAGGGCAGGCAGCATCCAAGGAACAGGAGAATCGACGTTTCGGGCATATTCCCTTCTTCAGGAATGAGGCTGGTGTGCCAAGCGGGCTGAGATAAAAGGTAGGGGGAGGGAATTTGGATTTGATGTAGCTCCAGTGCACCTCTGCAATTGATTTGTAGTCCAGACTTTTTAGGACCATTTACCACAAAACTGGATTCTTGGGCAGCAAGAGACAAAGCAGTTGAATTTATTGTCAAGTGTACCAAGGCACAGTGAAAAGCTTTCCCCCCCGACGTGGTCGACGGTGCCCTCCACCGCATCTCCTCCACTTGCCGCTCCTCCGCCCTTGAGTCCCGCCTCTCCAACCGCCACCAGGACAGAACCCCACTGGTCCTCACCTACCACCCCTCCAATCTCCATGTACAGCGCATCATCCGCCGTCACTTCCGCCACCTCCAAACAGACCCCAGCACCAAGGATATATTTCCCTCCCCTCCCCTATCAGCTTTCCGTAGAGACCACTCCCTCCGCGACTCCCTTGTCAGATCCACACCCCCCACCGACCCAACCTCCACTCCCGGCACCTTCCCTTGCAACCGCAGGAGGTGCAACACTTGCGCCCACACCTCCCCCCTCACTTCTCTCCAAGGCCCCAAAGGAAACTTCCATATCCGCCACAGATTCACCTGCACCTCCACCCACATCATCTACTGCATCCGCTGCAGCCGGTGTGGCCTCCTCTATATTGGGGAGACAGGCCGCCTACTTGCGGAGCGATTCAGAGAGCACCTCTGGGCCACCCGGACGAACCAACCCAACCACCCTGTAGCACAGCATTTCAACTCCCCCTCCCACTCCACCGAGGATATGCAGGTCATTGGACTCATCCACCGCCAAACCACAACAACGCGACGGTCGGAGGAGGAGCGTCTTATCTTCCGACTGGGAGCCCTCCAACCACAGGGAATGAACTTGGACTTCACCAGTTTCTTCATCCCCCCTCCCCCCACCTTGTCTCAGCCGAATCCCTCCAGCCCGGCACCGCCTTCCTGACCTGCAGTCTTCTTCTTGACCTCTCCGCCTCCATCCTACTCCGACCTATCACCCTCACCTTGACCTCTTTCCACCTATCACATTTCCAACGCCCCTCCTCCAAGTCCCTCCTCCCTACCTTTTATCTTCTCCTGCTGAACACTCTCTGCTCATTCCTGAAGAAGGGCCTGTGCCCGAAACGTCGAATCTCCTGTTCCCTGGATGCTGCCTGACCTGCTGTGCTGTTCCAGCAATAAAGTTTCAACTTTGATCTCCAGCATCTGCAGACCTCATTTTCTCCTCCACAGTGAAAAGCTTTGTCTTGCGAGGAATACAGGCAGATCACAGAATTAAGGAGCATCGATAAGTAAATAATAGGTAAACCGGCAAAAACACAGGTACAGGCGAATGTTAAGAGTTTGAGTCCATTCAGTATTCTAACAGTAGGGTAGAAAATGTTTCAAAACTGGTTGGTGCATGTGTTCAGGCTTCTATACCTTCTCCAGTGCTGAGTGTTAGGATGAAATATTGTCCCCAACCTTACTGATTAGTTTCCTGACCCACTGGCCACGGAGGATCCAGTTGCAGAAAGTGGGGCTAAGTCCGAGATCACTCAAGTAATCGGTCTCGAGGGGTTAATAGTGTTGAAGGCTGAACTGTAGTCAATGAGTAGGATTCTTACATAATTGTTCTTGATATGAGGGAGGATTTAAGGGCAGGTGATTTGGCATCTGATGCGGATCCATTGGTTCAACAGACAATTTTGGAGTGGGTCAAGAGTAGTGGGGGAGGCTGGAGTTCATTAATGCCATGACTAGCCTTTCAAAGCACTTCATGACCACTAAAGTTAGGACTACTGGGCGGTAGTCATTGAGACATGCTGTATGAGCCACCTTAGGCACAGGGATGATGTTAGCCCTGTTGTAAACAGGTAGGGGCAGTGGCCTGCTGCAAGGAGAGATTGAAGATGTCCGAGAAGACTTCTGTCAGTTAATCTGCAGATGCTGAGTGCACGGCCTGGTACTCCGTCTGGTCCCATCGCTTTCTTGGATTTGCACAAAGGAAAATTGATCTGACTTCTGATGCAGTGACTGGGATAGGTTCATCAGGAGTTGTCAGAATAGGTATTAACTCTCCACTGAAATTCTGCTTAATGTGAGCAGAGAAGGCATTGAGATGATCTGTGTCATCGTCTGCTATCAGGTGTATATATGCTGTCACATTTAGCTTTCCTCCAGTTCTTAAAAGATTAGCATTGCACATTGAAAGAATGCCTGAAATTACCCCAGAGGTGCTTTCCCATCTTTATGCATGTTGCCATAGAATAATATTGGGAATGAGGATTTGTGCCTAACAAAAAGGGGCACTACTCTTGTCCAGCTGGTTTTTGATGATTACAAGACATTCCTCGTTATTCCTTTTTGTTCTGCATTGTCTGAGTCAAAGCCACTTAATTTTGTTTTCTCCTCCCACTTATCCAAAACAACTAGGATGCGCTCTTGAAATGCTTAACAAGTCATGGTAAATATTTTCAACAACTCCTTGAGTATCCAAAGCACTAAAATAGCCAGTGGATAGTATAATAGCTGAGACTGTGCACCTGGCAGTGGGGATAAATCACTCAGAATATAGTGTCTGGAACAGGGTTTGAAGATGAGCAAGTTTCTGCTCAGCTGCAAATGTAGATTGTGCCTGACAACCCTCCTGAAGCAACCCTGCCGAATCTCAGCAACAATTGCAATACAACAGCTGTTCCCCCAGAAGTGGCGACCAAGGCCAAGTAAATTTATAATCTGTGGTGATTATAGAGAAATCCGATCCCAATTCTAAGTCCCACGTATGTGATCCACCCGTTAAAAAACCCTTTTCTATTAAAGAATAAAAAGGTGGTTGACAGGGCAACCAGGGTCCAGTCCCACTGAGGAAATTCGATCAGATCTGAGATATTAAAATGGCTTCTCTAACTCTTAACCTTGTAGGACTGATGAAGGACTTTTACCCGAAATGTTGATTTTCTTGCTCCTCAGATGCTGCCTGACCTGTGCTTTTTCAGCATCACTCTAATCTCCAGCATCTACAGTACCCACTTTTGCCCACCATGTAGGACTGGTTGGGATCAGTGGTGTTGTCCAGTATAATGTCACCTGCTGAGACCAGTTCTTGGTGGTGAAGTCTGCATCCCCACTGCAGCAGGGCAATGATTTGTGGCCCAAGACTATTTAAAAATTTCTCTCCCACCTTCCTCTGACCACCCCTTGCCCCCAAACAAAAAAGTGCACTTTGTCGATGGAACAGAAGTTGAAGACTATTTTAAAAGAAGCTTGTTTGCTGCAATCCAGCCCATGAAGTATATAGTTATTTGATAAGTGTCACATCTCCCAGTGGGCAGAGTAATGGAGCAAACCACCTGGTGCTGGGTTGTTGACACACCTACCACACTAAAGGATCTCCAGTGGGAAATGGAGATCCAAGAAGTTAGCTCCCCTTTTGAAAATGACTGTAAGGTGACTCTGATTCAGTTTTTTACAACTGATTCACCCAGGTTAATTTCTTGGAGTGGTGAGTATCTCGCAGGAAGCGCACTACCTTTTTTTCCTAACATAGAAATAGAACATAAAGTACAGCACAGAACAGGCCCTTTGGCCCACAATGTTGTGCTGAGGATAATCCTAATGCGCATGTCCAGCAGTCACTTGAATGTCCCCAGTGACTCAGCTTCCACCACTACCGCTGGCAATGCATTCCATGCATTCATAATTCTGTGTGAAGAACCTTCCTCTGACATCTGGTCTATACCTTTCTCCCAATATCTTAAAAACTATGACCACTTGTGCCAGTCAATCCTGCCCTTGGGAAAAGTCTCTGGCTATTGATTCTATCCATGCCTTTCATTATTTTGTGCAACTCGATCAGGTCTCCTCTCTTCCTCCTCCTCTCCATCGAGAAAAGTCCGAGCTTAGTCAAACCTCTCTTCATAAGGCAAGCCCTCCAGTCCAGGCCACATCCTGGTAAATCTTCTTTGTACCCTCTCCATAGCGCCTCTCTTTCCAGTAATAGGGTGATCAGAACAGGAAACAATATTCCAAGTGTGGTCTCACCAGAGACTTGTAGAGCTGCAGTAAAACCTCACAGTTCTTAAACTCAATCCTCCTGTTTTATATTAGATTAGATTACTTACAGTATGGAAACAGGCCCTTCGGCCCAACAAGTCCACACCGACCCGCCGAAGCGTAACCCGCCCAGACCCATTCCCATTCCCTTACATTTTCCCCTTCACCTAACACTACGGGCAATTTAGCATGGCCAATTCACCTAACCTGCACATTTTTGGACTGTGGGAGGAAACTGGAGCACCCGGAGGAAACCCACGCAGACACGGGGAGAATGTGCAAACTCCACACAGTCAGTCGCCTGAGGCAGGAATTGAACCCGGGTCTCTGGCACCGTGAGGTAGCAGTGCTAACCTCTTTGCCACCGTGCCGCCCATCCTGTTAATGAAAGCCAAATCGCCATATGCTTTCTTAACAACCCTATCCACTTGGGTGGCAACTTTGAGGGATCTGTGTACTTGAACACCAAGATCCCTCTGATCCTCCACATTGCCAAAAATGCTGTCTTTAATCCTATATTCAACATTCAAATTCGACCTTCCAAAATGCGTCACTTCGTATTTATCCAGGTTGAACTCCATCTGCCATTTCTCAGCCCAGCTCTGCATCCTGTTTGTCACGCTGCAGCCTGCAGTAGCCCTCTATACTATCATCGGCACCTCGAACCTTTGTCATCTGCACCTTTACTAACCCACCCCTCAACTTCCTCATCCATGTCATTTATAAATATTAATATGTAGGGTCAGTTGCACTCAGGCCTGGTCTTAATGGGTCAGAGTCTGAGTCTCCATGTCTGCATTTTCTTTCCTGTCTTTGCTTAAGGAGTATTTTGGATGCTTTTTGATATTAGTCTTTTGAGCCATTTTCTGAACATAGAGACCTATTGTATCATGGGAGCCCCCTTTAGTTAATTGGAGTTGTTATGGAGAAGAGGTAGTGCTAATGTCACTGGGCTAGTAATCTAGAAGCTGGGATTAAATCCATAGACAGGAGGTTCACATCCAACCTTGCCCCACTAAGGTGTTAAAGGCTTAATTTGTTCTGCTGACATTAAGAAATTTGATCTTCAGGGGAGTGTGTTTTCTGCCTTGCAGGCAGGATGCAACAATTTAATAATACTCTGTAAATACTGTTGTTTAAGGAATAACCTAATCACGCACTGCTTGAAGAATAATCTAATCACACATTAGATTATTTCCAGAAATGACTTCACGTGTTTTAGGATACCATGTGACTATGGGAGAATGGCAGTGGGTGGTGTATTGCATTTATGACTGACCTGACTGACTGACTCGACTGTGATGTAAAATCCTGTTTTAAAGGGAGGACTTTTCCCTTAATCGAAGGACATCTCTTGACATGGCTCAGCAAGCCTCGTGAAGAGTATTAAGTGATTCTCCAAAAAAAACTTGTACTTGCTGAATAAAACTTGGTGGAGTGGGAGGGGGAGTTGAAGTGTTGAGCCACAGGGTGGTTGGGTTGGTTGGTCCAGGTGGTCCAGAGGTGCTCTCTGAATCGCTCCGCAAGTAGGCGGCCTGTCTCCCCAATATAGAGGAGGCCACACCGGCTGCAGCGGATGCAGTAGATGATGTGGGTGGAGGTGCAGGTGAATCTGTGGCGGATATGGAAGTTTCCTTTGGGGCCTTGGAGGGAGGTGAGGGGGGGAGGTGTGGGCGCAAGTCTTGCACCTCCTGCGGTTGCAGGGGAAGGTGCCGGGAGTGGAGGTTGGGTTGGTGGGGGGTGTGGATCTGATGAGGGAGTCACGGAGGGAGTGGTCTTTACGGAATGTTGATAGGGGAGGGGAGGGAAATATATCCTTGGTGGTGGGGTTCGTTTGGAGGTGGCGGAAATGACGGCGGATGATACGTTGTACATGGAGGTTGGTGGGGTGGTAGGTGAGGACCAGTGGGGTTCTGTCCTGGTGGCGGTTGGAGGGGCGGGGCTCAAGGGCGGAGGAGCGGGAAGTGGAAGAGATGCGGTGAAGGGCATCGTCGACCACGTCGGGGGGGAAATTGCGGTCCTTGAAGAAGGAGGCCATCTGGGTTGTACGTTTTTGGAACTGGTCCTCCTGGGAGCAGATGCGGCGGAGACGAAGGAATTGGGAGAATGGGATGGCGCTTTTACATGGGGCAGGGTGGGAGGAGGTGTAGTCCAGGTAGCTGTGGGAGTCGGTCGGTTTGTAGTAGATGTCCGTGTTGATTCGGTCGCCTGAGATAGAAATAGAAAGGTTGAGGAAGGGGAGGGAGGAATCTGAGACTGTCCAGGTGAATTTGAGGTCGGGGTGGAATGTGTTGGTGAAGTGGATGAACTGTTCAACCTCCTCGTGGGAGCACGAGGCAGCGCCGATACAGTCATCGATGTAGCAGAGGAAAAGATGGGGGGTGGGGCCAGTGTAGTTGCGGAAGATGGATTGTTCCACATATCCTACGAAGAGGCAGGCATAGCTGGGGCCCATGCGGGTGCCCATGGCTACTCCTTTCGTTTGGAGGAAGTGGGAGGATTGGAAAGAGAAGTTGTTCAGGGTGAGGACCAGGTCAGTCAGTCGAAGGAGGGTGTCAGTGGAAGGGTACTGGTTGGTATGGTGGGAAAGGAAGAAGCGGAGGGCTTTGAGTCCTTCATGATGGGGGATGGAGGTGTACAGGGACTGGATGTCCATGGTGAAGATAAGGCGTTGGGGACCGGGGAAGCGAAAATCATGGAGGAGCTGGAGGGCGTGGGTGGTGTCCCGAACGTAGGTGGGGAGTTCTTGGACTAAGGGGGACAGGACTGTGTCGAGGTATGCAGAGATGAGTTCAGTGGGGCAGGAGCAGGCTGAGACAATGCGTCGGCCGGGGCAGCCAGGTTTGTGGATTTTGGGCAGGAGGTAGAAGCGGGCAGTGCGGGGTTGTGGGACTATGAGGTTGGAGGCGGTGGATGGGAGATCCCCCGAGGTGATGAGGTTATGGATGGTCTGGGAGATGATGGTTTCGTGGTGGGGGATGGGGTCATGGTCAAGGGGGCAGTAGGAGGAGGTATCTGCGAGCTGACGTTTGGCCTCAGTGGTGTAAAGGTCGGTGCGCCAAACTACTACCGCGCCTCCCTTGTCTGCTGGGGAGATGTAGCTGTGGTAGCGAGTCTGTTTGAGAATGTGGCTGAAGAGCTTCTGTGCAGAGGAGATGACCTGGGGTGTGCAGTGAGAGAAGGACTCACTGAAATCTTGGAGATGTGGCTGTGGTAGCGAGTCTGTTTGAGAATGTAGGAGCTTATGCCCGAAACGTCGATTCTCCTGCTCCTTGGATGCTGCCTGACCTGCTGCGCTGTTCCAGCAACACATTTTCAGCTCTGATCTCCAGCATCTGCAGACCTCACTGTCTCCTCAAAGAATTCAAACAGAGATAAGCTAACTGCAAACCTTCATCAAAGCATCGTTTACAAAGCTCAGTTCAGCATTGAATTTAGGCAAACCATTCTCTTTTAAATTTCACAGTAAATGGATAATTTTCCATTACTCCTTCAAAGGTCAGCAGTACACTTGGACGTGCCTCCCTCGGGGATTTGTCCATTCGCCCACTTTTATTCTCCCAGGTATTGCACTGGCAGCTTTCGGAGCTTCAGCTCTCGGGCAGCGTCACCATTGTCCAATATGTTGATGACTTGCTCCTAGCTAGCCCTTTGGAATCTGCTCACATCAGATACCAACCATCTCCTGAACGCCCTCCATTGTTGGGGATATCTCATACCAGAAGAAAGTGAGGGCTTCAGATGCTGGAGATCAGAGCTGAAAATGTGTTGCTGGAAAAGCGCAGCAGGTCAGGCAGCATCCAAGGAGCAGGAGAATCGACGTTTCGGGCATGACCCCTTCAGGATATATCATACCAGCCAGCAAGATTTAGCGCACCCAGCACTGTCACATTCCTGGGAACCTTGCTGAGTGTTTCTGATAGACAATTGACCCTGGAGCATTTTGCAACCATTTACGTGACCCCCCCTGCCCACAAGCGCCAAGCAAATGTGTGCTGCCTTAGGCCTAGTTAACTACAGCTGACAGTGGCTCCCTAATGTAATGTTACACTCCAAATAGTTAACCACTTTGGCTCAAACACCTTCACCCTAAATGAAGAACAAAAGTCAGCTTTCACTGAATTAAGAACGGCCCCAACACTCTGAAGATAATTGTATGACAGGCCCTTCCAGCTGTATACCACTATTCTAGAGGACTGTGTAACTGCTGTTTTAACCCCAAACCCACAGGCATAGACAGTGGCCTATTACTCAACTCTCCTTCACTCTATCGCTATGGGCCTCCCACCCTGCTCACAAATTCTCCTCCCGGCTATCTACTCCCTTGTAACAGCTGCTTCCAATATTACTCTCCAAAAACCCTGTCTATTCATCACATGCTATTGTAGTCCTTCTGACCTCCCATCAGACCCAACACCTTATCAGGCTTGACTGAGTTGTTATGAGTTAGCTCTTCTCAATGACCCCCTTCTGACCTTCTACTGCTCAGCTGTGAACTCAGTGACCTTTCTGAGTATCCCTCCAGAGGAGATCCCAGAACACCCAATGATTGCTTTTTGAGCAACCACTTGATCTGCCCTTGACCAAACCTTGTAGATGCTCCATTACCCACACCGGATTTTACCCGCTATGTGGATGGTAGTTCCTCTATCGCTCTTAGGAGTATCCCATTTAGGATACACAATCATGACCCTTCGCCACCTTGGAATCTGCCTCCTTCAATCCCCCAGTATCTGCTCAAAGCAGAACTCTTTGCTCTAACACTGGCTTATATCCTGGCTACAGGAAAATCTGTACACACCCGCAGTTTGCTTTTGGCGTGGCCCATAACTTTGGCCAGCTATGGTCAAATGTGGATTTCTAACCTCCTCAGGGACATCTATTCAGAACTCACTATGTCCAAAATCTCCTTAAAGCCATCCTCCTCCTCAAGCAATTGGCCGTAATCAAATGTGCTGCCCATGTAATGAACAATATGGATATTGGCAGTGCCAGAGCTGATGGAGCTAAAAACTCTATGGTGTCCTCTGGGAACCGGCAGGTGCTAAACTAACCACCTACCTCAAACACTGTGCAGTGTTTACAGGGGGACGTGTGGGATATAGGTGAATTAATGTTATTTCTGCAATTATAAGTTCTGATACAGAGTAAATGAATTCACATTAGTTTGGGATTGTTTCGGATGAAAACTGACTTAGCAAAAATGAGGAAACATATAATCCGTTAAAGAAAATGGTATGTTAGCAGAGACGTGATTACAGAACAATGGTGGATGTATGGGTAAACAGGAAAAACATCTGTTTCCCCACTTGCACAGAGACACAGGAACAAACCCCAATTAAAAGGGCTTAGTGATAAGATGCTGTGAGGGGCAGCGCAGATGGAGGGAACAGATAATGGTAAGCAAAGGATGGGATGACGTCAAACAACCTTATAGGAGGCAGAGATAGACATTTGTCACTGACAAGGCCGGATAAACAGAAGTTGTGGGATCAGTCTTAAGGAAATGAGTGACGTAAGCGAAGCAGGGAACAAACAATGGAATAAGGAAAACATATGGGAAAAAAACTGTATAAATTGCGAGAGTTTGTTAGGGTTTACTGTGCATTTGTCATTGCCTTACCTGGCAATTAGACATGGCACCCTCTTGCAAGTGTACAAATAAATGACTCTGTTTCAGATATTTAGTCTCGGACTGAAATTATTAAAGTGAGTGAGCTTTTGTTTCTCACAATTGGGGGCTCGTCTGGGATTTTCTTCCATCACCGGGGGGAGTGTCTGGCCTTGGACACTGGGAAGACGCGTCCCGTTCCCCATTGAGGAGCGGTCTCGTGTCCCGGTTTGGTCTGCTCCCTTGGGTGACTGGTGTGAATCCTACAAGAGAGACATCTGAATCAGACAGTGATAAGAGGTTGATAGACAATACGGAAAAAAGGGGCCAGGCAACTCTGTGCACAGACCAAGGTAAGAAAATTGACTTTTAAGTATTGCCTTGGTGGCCAGGATTGGGCTTTAGTAGTTAATAAGGGACTAACGAAGGAACTCAATATGGATTGTGCTGTGGGTAAGGAAAAAGCCTCCGGGAAAACAAAGTAAGGAAAACGCAATGGAAATGGAGGCGGGGTCCCTTACAACATACCTCCAGAAAGTCCTTTGGGCAGGATGTTGTGGAATTGGCAAAATAATACTTGTACAAGGGAGAAAGATGATTAAATATTGTTGCTTTGTATGGACTAAGGAATCCATTCTTCGTCCCGCTGTCTTCTGGCCAAAGTACAGATTGGACGAAGACTGGGTTTGTGAATATCTGAATTTATATGTCAATGTGCGAGAGAGAGAGAGAGAATGAAAAGAGCTGTACAGCTGGTAGGAAGTTTAACCCTTTGTGATTTGGTTTGAGTGAACATTTGTTTGTTGGTGATTGAATGTTTGTGTTTTATTCCCTGGAGCTTGAGTTCCAAGACTGTTTTGAATCTGATTTTTATTATGGAAACTTAACATGATTTCTTTTAAGGTTAAGGATTCTATCGAGATTATGAAGAAAAAAAAGAATGATAACTCCTGTTCTTTTTACAGATCATGACTGCCTTACTATCAGTTTCTAACTAATCTCTTTTATCTTTACATAAAAGCGATTTATGGAGGACAGTTGAAGTTTCAGTTCTACATTAGATTGTAGTAAAAGCAAAATTCTATGGTTAATATCTGTGACCTTGGATTCAGCCATTGTTCATGCATTAGAAGTTTTTTTTAAAAAACTTGAGTAGACAAATTCTTTTAAGGCAGCTCTGATTATTTTACGACCTATAGTATTGTAATTGAGCAATGATTGGTCAGGACTATTTAAGAAAACTAATTTTGGATCTAAATTAAAGGACTAAAACTGGGTAATTACAGTGAATTGCAAAATTGGGAACTATGCATTTTGCATTTTAACTATTAAATACTGAAGAAATGAACGTAAATATATAAATATATTTATAAGTTAGGAACAGGCTTTAAAGGTTAGTCAAGCATGAATTGATGAATTGGTGTTTGAAGTTATGGGGAGCTAGAAATATTGCAATATTTCTTTAAAGAAAGAAAAAGGGGAAGAATGTGACGACTTATCCCTTTTGGGAGGTACCCACAGGGGACAAAGAGATTGGGTTTGTAAGTGCCCCCCCTCACCAGTGGGGAGGTCAGAACATTTAAAAAGGAAATGAAGGTCCTGGTTGAGGATCCGGTGGGGTTGTCTGAACAAATTGATCAATTTCTGGGGTCCAGTCTGTATACCTGGGCTGAATTACTGTCTATTTTGAATATACTATTTACTGGGGAGGAAAGGGGACTTATACGGGGAGCTGCCATTAAAATATGGGACAGGGAACACCCGATTGGAGATGGGGATGCTGGACAGGGAGAGGTGAAGTTTCCCCTCAAAGACCCCCAGTGGGAAAACCAAAACCTGGAGCATAGAGAAGAAATGAGGGAATTGAAAGACCTGATTCTAAAAGGAATAAGAGAGGCAGTTCCAAAGTCACAGAATTTAACTAAAGTCTTTGAAGCTAGACAGGAGAAAGATGAGACTCCCTCAGCTTTCCTGCAAAGATTAAGGGACTCAATGCGGAAATATTCTGGAATGAACCCTGAGGACCCAGTGGCACAGGGTCTGTTGAAAGTACATTTTGTGACAAAAGCATGGCCAGACATACAGAGAAAGATACAGAAGGTAGAAGGATGGAGCGAAAAACCATTAGATGAATTGTTGAGAGAGGCACAGAAAGTGTTTGTAAAGAGGGAGGATGAGAGACAAGAACAGGAGGCGAAAATGATGATAGCTACGGTTGATGATGTAATTAAGGAGAGAATGGAACCAATAGTGAGCAACCGGAGCAGCGGGTGGCAGCATGTAGGACAGAGAGGAAGAGGGAGAGGGAGAGGACAAGGGGGAGCATTTGATAGAGGGTTTGGGCGACAGGGGCAGAGATGGAAGTCTCCACAGGCAGGATGCTATTATTGTGGAAAGATAGGGCATTTTAAGCAGGAGTGTCCTGATCTACAAAGGGAAGAAAGGGTAATTCCGCTTATGAATTTTGTTGAAGAGTAGGGGTGTCAGGGGTTCCTGCCCTCGGGGGCCCACCAGGAACCCTTGATAAACTTGAAGGTGGGACCCTGTGGGGAGGAGGCAGTCTTCCTAGTAGATACGGGGGCAACACGGTCATCGCTGAATTTTAAACCAAAGAGGGTAGAAATGTCGACATGGTCAATTACTGTTTCAGGGGTGAAAGGGGAAGGATTTACTGTTCCAGTATTTGAACCTATGATAATAGAAGGTCCTAAGGATAGGGTCACAGGGGAACTGCTGTATATCCCTGATATAGGAAGTAACTTACTGGGGAGAGACTTAATTATCCTTTTAGGACTAGAGATTGGAATTTAGGAAAAAGAATTAGTTGTACAACTGGCAATGTTGACAGAGGATACAAAGAGAGAGATAGACCCTATTGTATGGGCTAGAGAAGGAAATCGTGGAAAACTACAGATCCCTCCCCTTTTAATAAATTTAAAACAGAAAGGGGACGTTGTCTGTGAATGACAATACCCTATTTCCATAGAAGGTACACGAGGACTGCAGCCAGTAATTGAGGGACTGATTAGAGATGGACTGTTGGAGCCATGTATGTCTCCTTATAATACCCCAATTCTACCAGTGTGGAAATCTGATGGAACTTATCGATTAGTGCAGGATTTGAGAACATTGAATCGAATAGTACAGATCAGGCACCCAGTGGTGCCAAACCCCTACACGTTATTAAGTAAGATCCCTCATGACCACAGATGGTTTAGTGTGATAGATTTAAAAGGTGCCTTTTGGGCTTGTCCCTTAGCGGAGGAAAGATTTGGGACTATCCCCCTATGAAATTTTATTTGGATTACCTTATCTGGGAACAAATGGAGAATTACCAATTCCCGAAACTAAAGATTTGTTTTTAAAGAAGTATATACTGGGCTTGTCCTCCTCTTTGTCTTTCCTCAGGAAACAGGGTCTATTGGCACAGACTCCGCCCCTTGAATTCGCTGTTCACCCCATCCGGCCAGGAGATTGGGTCTTAGTAAAATCATGGACAGAGACTAAATTGCAGCCGGACTGGGAAGGGCCGTACCAGGCTCTTTTGACTACCGAAACGGCAATAAGGACGGCGGAAAAAGGCTGGACTCATTACACTCGGATCAAAGGGCTAGTGGAATCTCCAGTTGAGGAAGAAGTCTGGACAGCCGAATCAACGCAAGACCCGCTAAAACTCAGACTAAAGAGACTTTGAGTAACTGACTATACAGTGGCGGCGCGAGCGCGGGATTATTTCTGTAAGATTGTATATTAAGCCTTTTTGTGCTTCAGCATGATGATTAGAATGCTGGGAATGTTTAGAGTTATGATGCTAGCCCTCTTGGTATTAGGATTTTGTCAAACATCATTTTCATATGTATTATTAATGGTTCCTGAGTCTGATAATAGACACTGATGCATGCAGCTTAGTAAATTGTGGGAATGTAGTTAATCAGAGACAGTACTGCAGCTCAGAGATACATCTTAAGTCCTATGGGGTTGGCCTCGGGGATGGTATCTGGTATTACGGTCTCGTCACAGTACACCGGGCCCCCTTCCGACCAGCTCGCAATTGTCTTGATAAGAAGTGTAACCCCATATACCTAACGATAAGGAAAACCACATGTCACGAAGCAGTTTTGGGGGGGGGGGCACTTATGAGATACAATTAAATGAAACATTTGGGATTGAAATGAAAACAAATGGGAAGGAGTTCGTGGGCTGTTGTTTTCGAATTAGTGTAGGACAGGGAAAACGGGTAGAATTACTGGGTAATGAGATACAACCTTTCACCCCTCCCGATGATCCTAAAGTAGTAAAAATTATAGAGGTAAAAGACTTGAAACAGACCATCGAGATAGAAACTGGGTACAGGGATGCAAATGCCTGGGTTGAATGGGTAAAGTATACTGTAAACAGTCTGAACAAAAGCAATTGCTATGGATGTGCCTCCGGTAGGCCAGTGGCCCAGGTGGTTCCCTTTCCGCTCGGGTGGAAGCGAGACAGGAAGGGCATGAAATGTATGATAGCCCTGTACCAGGATGAGACTGCATGGAATGATAGGAATTGTACCTCCCTATCTATGATGTTCCCTCCCTTGGAGAAGAAAGATGCAAAAGTTCCCCCCACATTTTCCGCCGCAGTTGGAAATCACACGTCGTGTGTGCGCAGGCGAGGTACAAGTCAGTCGAGAGATTTGGGGGAGCTGAAATTATGTACAGAGATTAAGAATGTTACCGAAACAGAGAAGGGAGGGAACTACTCAGCACTAAAGGTTCCCCGAGCGGATCTGTGGTGGTACTGTGGAGGAAAAATATTGAGACCCACACTACCTCCGGATTGGAGAGGGATATGTGCAATTGTACAATTGGCAATTCCATTTACCTTGGCATTTCAGAAGGAGAAGATCGTAGGGAAAAAGGGAAGGGGTAAGAGATTACTGTTAGATACTTCTTTTGATGACAGGATTTATCTTGATTCGGTAGGAGTCCCTAGGGGAGTACCTGATGAATTCAAGGCTCGTAACCAGATTGCAGCAGGCTTTGAGTCAGCTCTCTTTTGGTGGGTAACAATTAATAAAAATGTAGATTGGATAAATTACATTTTCTATAATCAACAGCGATTTATAAATTATACAAGAGATGTGGTTAAAGGAATATCAGAACAGCTGGATGCGACAAGTAGGATGGCATGGGAGAACAGAATAGCCCTTGATATGATATTAGCAGAAAAAGGGGTGTGTGTGTGTGTGATGTTAGGAGGAAGCTGTTGTACCTTTATTCCTAATAATACTGCGCCTGATGGGGATTGACTACTTTAGCAGAGGAACTGGCTGAGAATTCAGGAGTAGACACATCTCTCACGGGATGGCTTGAATCCTGGTTTGGAAAATGGAAGGTGGTGGTGGTTTCTATCCTTACTTCCCTGATAGTGGTAGTTGGGGTATTGGTGGCCATTGGCTGTTGTGTCATACCCTGTATACGAGGGCTCACCCGAAGACTGATTGAAACAGCCTTGATGAAACAGATGCCCCTAAGAGGGAATCAGACAGAGGAACTTTATCGGCTAAATAATGAGGAGATGAGTGAAACCAAGATGGATGAAATCTCTGAAATGATGCTTGCGAATTTTGGGAACGATGTTTAAAAAAAAAGAGAGACAAAAATGCAGAAGATAACAAAGGGTAATCAAAAGTAAAAGGGGAAATTGTAGAATATAGGTGAATTAATGTTATTTCTGCAATTATAAGTTCTGATACAGAGTAAATGAATTCACATTAGTTTGGTATTGTTTCGGACGAAAACTGACTTAGCAAAAATGAGGAAACATATAATCCGTTAAAGAACATGGTATGTTAGCATGAGACGTGATTACAGAACAATGGTGGATGTATGGGCAAACAGGAAAAACATCTGTTTCCCCACTTGCACAGAGACACAGGAACAAACCCCAAATAAAAGGGCTTAGTGATAAGATGCTGTGAGGGGCAGCGCAGATGGAGGGAGCAGATAATGGTAAGCAAAGGATGGGATGACGTCAAACAACCTTATAGGAGGCAGAGATAGACATTTGTCACTGACAAGGCCGGATAAATAGAAGTTGTGGGATCAGTCTTAAGGAAATGAGTGACATAGAACATAGAACAATACAGCACAGAACAGGCCCTTCGGCCCACGATGTTGTGCCGAACATTTGTCCTAGCTTAAGCACCCATCCATGTACCTATCCAATTGCCGCTTAAAGGTCACCAAAGATTCTGACTCTACCACTCCCACAGGCAGCGCATTCCATGCCCCCACCACTCTCTGGGTAAAGAACCCACCCCTGACATCTCCCCTATACCTTCCACCCTTCACCTCAAATCATGTCTAAAATGTCAACAAAATAATGCCTGTTAAGGGTGCGGTGCGTGACAGGGAGAACATCTTGCTTGATGGCTCATGTGTGTATTCAGCTTGATTTCATTGAATTGTAGTGTGTACGTTACTATAAGTATTGTCTTGTTGATGTATTTAGTAGATGGATTGAAGCCTTTACAACCACCAATAATAAAGCCTCAACGATAGTAACATTACTCTTGACCAAGATCATAAGGAGTTGGAGTTCCTCTGCAGTTTAGTTCAGACAATGGCCCCCATTTTGTCGGGAAAATCCACAATGAGCTATGTGAGGTGCTGCGTATCCAGCAGCAATTCCATTGTGTTTACCACCCACAGGTGGCAGGAATAGTGGAAAGGGCAAATGGACTCTTGAAACCAAACTAAGTTAATGTCTGAAACAGACCCCCAACTGGTTGAAGGTCTTGCCTTTGACCCTGCATCAGGAGGATCACCCCACACCCGACCACTGGACTGTCGGCAGCAGAAATAATTTATGGCCGATCCAGTAGGATCCCTTGGGATGCTGACACAGACCCACCCACTCATGTAGATTTTATTATGGGAGAGGAAATGCAAAGATACTTTGAGCAGCTAACATCGTCACTAAAGATTCTCCATTCACAGGTAAAGCATCCTTTGGACAACCATCACAAGCGACGGATCAAAACTCAGGCAACCAGAATGAATCCCCAGATGGAAGACCTTGTGCTGATCAAAGACTGGGATCACCCCCAAGCTTGGACCCAGGTGGAAGGGACAATTGTAGGTGCTCCTTCAGATGCCGGTGTCAATCATACGTCCATGGACAGTGGCTGAGTCGATTTGAGTGACTGTAAATGAGGGGCTTCTCAAATGGCCTAAACACTACATTTTCTCTCTGTATGGTATCATGGCTGCCACCATGGTATTAGGCCTGGAGGACAGCTTGTTTTATAAAGCCCATATATATTTACATGGTAATCAAACTGTTACCTGCTTGTCCTGTCAGTGTAGGTGTTATTTGTAGCCATTCCTGGGTGGACCCCCCTCAACCGATATACTACAGATACTTCAGATGCCCCACACACACCCTCCCCCCACCCCCACCCTGTGTAGGTCAAAGCAGGAAGTTTTAGAAGGGTGCCATCAGGATGGTGCATAGAGCGATAGACTCAGACTCAGACCCCTAGCTGCATAGGGACCCCGGGAAGAAATGGAACGGTTTGTTATGATCCCATGAGCTATCCACTTTGCATCTCAGGACTGGAATGGGACTGTACCTACGCTTTGGTTCCCATGAATGTTTTTGGGCACGAGGCGATGTGCCGCAGGCATTGTCAGGTGAGCCATGGAATAGTCACCTGCACCTGTGACAAGGAAAGGTGCTTAAATGTTACTGCAGGAAGACCATTTATTTGTGTGAACTGTAACAGAGCCCATGTCAGTTCAGCCATTTGTTCATATCCTTCGTATGATTATCAACTGATCGGATCAGGAGGAAACTCCAGCCAGGAGAGAAACTGGAGATATACACAGTTTGTGACTGCCGATAACTGAGCAATAAAATGCTACCGGGCCTAAAGAGGGTGTCTGTTCCTTCTCAACCGTACCTTTTTACTCTGGCCACCCTGACTCTCCCGGTCCTGTTCGCTGTAGGGGCAGTAGAACCACTCACTGCCCCATGCCCCATAGTTTTACGAGCTGTTAGGAGTTTTGTGTGGATTGGAAGGACCCAGTAACTCTGGGATCTTCCCTTGGCATGGCTACCAGGGGGCATTGTCCCTCTGAGGGTCAGCGGGAACAATAGCAACAAAGAACCAGAATTTCTTCACTTGTGGGTTAACCATCCTGGGAAACAGTATAGTGAGGGGACTAGAGGCAGTTAATCAGGAATTGGTGGCGTAAAGGATCTATGCACAACAGACTAGATATGCAGTACATAGAACATAGAAGAATACAGCGCAGTACAGGCCCTTTGGCCCTCGATGTTGCGCCGATCCAAGCCCACCTAACTTACACTAGCCCACTATCCTCCATATACCTATCCAATGCCCGCTTAAATGCCCATAATGAGGGAGAGTCCACCACTGCTACTGGCAGGGCATTCCATGAACTCACGACTCGCTGAGTAAAGAACCTACCCCTAACATCTGTCTTATACCTACCACCCCTTACTTTAAAGCTATGCCCCCTTGTAATAGCTGACTCCATACGTGGAAAAAGGTTCTCACGGTCAACCCTATCTAAACCCCTAAACATCTTGTACACCTCTATCAAGTCACCCCTAAACCTTCTTTTCTCCAATGAAAACAACCCCAAGTGCCTCAGCCTTTCCTCATACGATCTTCCTGCCATACCAGGCAACATCCTGGTAAACCTCCTCTGCACCCGTTCCAGTGCCTCCACATCCTTCCTATAGTATGGCGACCAAAACTGCACACAATACTCCAGATGTGGCCGCACAAGAGTCTTATACAACTGCAACATGACTTCAGGATTCCGGAACTCAATTCCTCTACCAATAAAGGCCAGTACGCCATATGCTTCCTTCACCGCACTATTTACCTGGGTGGCAACTTTCAAAGATATGTGTACATGGACACCAAGATCCCTCTGCTCATCCACACTACCAAGTATCCGACCATTAGCCCAGTACCCCATCTTTTTGTTACTCTTACCAAAGTGAATCACCTCACACTTAGCTACATTGAACTCCATTTGCCACCTTTCTGCCCAGTTCTGCAGCTTATCTATATCCCGCTGTAACCTGCCAAATCCTTCCTCACTGTCAACAACTCCTCCGACTTTCGTATCATCCACAAACTTGCTCACCCAACCTTCTAGCCCCTCCTCCAGGTCATTTATAAAAATGACAAACAGCAATGGTCCCAAAACAGATCCTTGCAGAACACCGCTAATAACGGCACTCCAAGATGAACCTTTACCATCAACTACTACCCTCTGTCTTCTTCCAGCCAACCAATTCCTAATCCAAACCTCCAACTCACCCTCAATGCCATACCTCCGTATTTCTTGAAGTAGCCTACCATGGGGAACCTTATCAAACGCCTTACTAAAATCCATATACACCACATCTACCGCTTTCCCCTCGTCCATCTCCTTAGTCACCTTCTCAAAGAATTCAATAAGGTTTGTGAGGCACGACTTGCCCTTCACAAAACCATGCTGACTATCCTTGATCACATTATTCCTATCCAGATGTTCATAAATCCTATCCCTTACAATTCTCTCTAAGACTTTGCCCACAACAGAAGTGAAACTTACCGGCCTATAGTTACTAGGGTTATCCCTACTCCACTTCTTGAACAAGGGAACCACATTTGCTCGCCTCCAGTCTTCTGGCACTCCTCCTGTAGACAACGAGGACATAAAAATCAAGGCCATTGGCTCTGCAATCTCCTCCCTTGCTTTCCAGAGAATCCTAGGATAAATGCCATCAGGCTTAGGGGACTTATCTATTTTCACCCTTTCCAGAATTTCCAACACCTCTTCCCTACATACCTCAAAACCATTCATTCTACTTAATTGTGACTCAGTATTCACATCGGCAACAATGTCCTGTTCCTGAGTGAATACTGACGAAAAGTATTCATTCAGTGTCTCCCCAATCTCTTCAGCTTCCACACGCAACTTCCCACTACTATCCTTGACTGGACCTATTCCTACCCTCATTCTTTTATTCCTGACATACCTATAGAAAGAGTTAGGGTTTTCCCTAATCCTACCAACTAAGGACCTTTCATGTCCCCTCCTTGCTGCTCTTAGTTCTCTCTTGAGGTCCTTCCTGGCTACCTTATAACTCTCAATCGCCCCAACTGAACCTTCACACCTCATCTTTACATAGGCCGCCCTCTTCTATTTAACAATGGATTCCAATTCCTTATTAAACCACGGCTCCCTCACACGATCCTTTCCTCCCTGCCTGACAGGTAGATACTTATCAAGGACACTCAATGTTGCTCCTTGAACAAGCTCCACATATCAATTACGCCCTTGCCTTGAAACCTACTTTTCCAAGCCACGCATCCTAAGTCATGCCTCACCGCATCATAATTTCCCTGCCCCCAGCTATAACTCTTGCCCTGCAGTGCACACTTATCCCTCTCCATCACTAGAGTAAAAGTCACCGAATTGTGGTCACTGTCCCCAAAGTGCTCACCTACCTCTAATTCTAACACCTGGCCTCGTTCATTACCCAGAACCAAATCCAGTATGGCCTCACCTCTTGTTGGCCTGCCTACATATTGTGTCAGGAAACCCTCCTGCACACATTGGACAAACACCGACCCATCTAACAAACTAGAGCTATAGCTTTCCCAATCAATATCAGGAAAGTTAAAGTCCCCCTTAACAACCACCCTATTACTTTCACTCTTCTCCTGAATCATCCTTGCAATCCTTTCTTCTACGTTTCTAGTACTATTAGGAGGCCTGTAAAAAACTCCTAACAGGATGACCTCACCTTTCCTATTCCTAACCTCAGCCCAAACTACCTCAGATGGCGAGTCTTCATCCATCGTCCTTTCCACCGCTGTAATACGATCTTTGACAAGCAATGCCATACCTCACCCTCTTTTACCCCCACCTCTGACCCTACTAAAACATTTAAACCCTGGAACCTGCAACAGCCAATCCTGTCCCTGTTCTACCCATGTCTCCGTAATAGCCACAACATCGAAGTCCCAGGTCCCAACCCACGCTGCAAGTTCACCTACCTTATTTCATATACTTCTTGCATTGAAGTATACACACTTCAAGCCACTTTCCTGTTTACAGGCACCCTCCTTTGAGATTGATGCCATGTTCCTAACCTTCCTACACTCCAGGTCCTGCACCCTAAAGCTACAGTCTAGGTTTCCATGCCCCTGCAGAGTTAGTTTAAACCCCCACCAAGAGCACTGGCAAACCTTCCGCCAAGGATACTGGTGCCCCTCAGGTTCAGGTGTAGACCATCCTGTTTATAGAGGTCCCACCTTCCCCAGAAAGAACCCCAGTTATCCAAATACCAGAATCCCTCCCTCCTGCACCATCCCTGTAGCCACGCATTTAACTGTTCTCTCTCCCTATTCCTCGACTCTCTATCACGTGGCACGGGTAACAAACCAGAGACAACAACTCTGTTCGTTCTAACTCTGAGCTTCCAACTTAGCTCCCTGAAAGCTTGCCTAACATCCTCAGACTATCAATTGGCCCAACAAGGAGTTTGTACAATAGTAGGAGACAAATGCATCACCCATGACACAGATGAATCATACAACATTACCCACGCCATCCAATCTATTAAGAACCAGTTGGATCATTTTCAGACAAGGTCCCAAAGAATGGTGATGGCTGGCTAGGGTGGTGACTGGGAGGATCCTGGGGATCCTATCTACTGCATGGACTAGTAATTCTTGTTATAATCATATGTAGTGTGTCAATAAGTTGCTTAAATACAGGCTGCCAGATTCTTATGAATAAGTTGGTAGTGCCTTCTCCAGCTCCAGTTAGTTGGTTATCGTGGAATGATAAAAGGAGGGAATGAGATGGTAAAGGGTTAATTTGTTCTGCTGAAATTTGATGTCCTGGGGGGTGGTTTTCTGCCTTGCAGGCAGGATGTGACATTCTAATCCGACTCTGTAAATACTGCAGTTAAAGGAATAATCTAATCTCACACTGTTTTCAGAAACAATCTAATCACCGGTCCAACTACTCGGAGCGTTCCGCGGCAGCGAGGCCAGGCCCATCCTTCACAACACCGGGGACAGGTAGAACCTCAGTATGTAGTGACACTTGGTGTTTGCGTACTGGGGTCCACACACAGCTTGATGCAGCCACACAAAGGTGGCCATCAGGGTGAAGGTGGCATTGGGCGTGCTTTTTCCCCTGTTGCCCAGATCTTTATACATGATGCCCCTTCGGACCCGGTCCATCTTTGATCTCCGCATGAAGTGGAAGATGGCCCGGGTGACTGCGGTGGCACAGGTTCTGGGAATAGGCCAGATCTGTGCCACGTATAGCAATACTGAGAGTACTGATGACCAGGTTTTTTACCCGCGATGGAGCGTGACCGTTGCTCTCATCTGCCTAGTTTCTGCCTTACTTTGCTGATACACTCACTCCTCCCAAGACTTGGCGTGTGCCCCAGCCCCTCAGAACCAAATACCCACCACCTTCAGCTGGTCAGTCCTGATGGTGAAGGGGATGGAGCAGAGGTGGGGAACTTTTTCATGTTGGAAAGCTGCATTATGTTAGTTGTAATCTAATATGGCCGCATCCAAGAAACTTCAATTATATATATTCTTCAAAATTCACATTATTTTGTAAAAATCTTAACTACTATGTACGAACTAACTAAAAAAAGACAAAGTTAATTCTAATGTTAACTAACCTTTTTTAATGACTTTGTTCTAACTGCTTTTTGTAGGAAAGCATTTGAATATTTGGTTGCAGCATGGAGGTCTGCAGACCTCGAGATGGGTATCCGTCATTTGTGACCTTAAGGGCATCTTGACTTTGGTTAAGTAGGAGAATGTAGATTTGCAGCAATAAGTGGTTGTTGCCGAAGGCATTGGTATTCTATTGCATTTTTCCATATTTCAATCTGATCTTTCTTAGCGTCTTTAAAGGACTTTAAAAGGACTTTAAAATGTCATCTTCTGAGAGCTCAATCAATTCCATCTTGTAGGTCTTTAGGAGCCTTGGAGACATCAACCAGGTCAGGTTGAAATGCTAATTTGAGTGTGGTGTCATGATTCTCAAAGTCGGAGAACCTTTCATTGTATTGTCCAATTAATAAATCTATAACAGCTGCGTATTCTTCAAATGATTCGCAAGAAACCTCCTGTTCATCAATGACCTTTTGCGAACTGGGGAAAATGTTCAGCCGAAATTTCATTAAGAAGAAGAGTTTTGAAAAAAAGATAGCTTTTTTAGAAATGCTTGGTTTTTTTTGCCACATTTTGTATATAGACCTAGTTTTACCTTGCAAAGAAATATTCAAGTCATTTTGCTTTGGCATGACATCACACAGAAATGCAGCATTTCTATAGAAATCTTCTTTCATTAATTCGCATTGCTGACTCTGTTCTTCATAAAATTTAATTATCTGTTCTTGCAAAGATAAAATTTGTGCTAACACCTGTCCCTTCGATAGCCAATGTACTTTAGAATGATACGGTAGATCCGCACTGAATACCTCGTCACCCAACTTTAGCATGTTACAAAACTGACGATGCCATGTTGCGTTTGCACGAATATAGTTAACAATATTGGGTGGCACAGTGAACATAGAACAATACAGCACAGAACAGGCCCTTCGGCCTACAATGTTGTGCCGAACATTTGTCCTAGCTTAAGCACCTATCCATGTACCTATCCAATTGCCGCTTAAAGGTCACCAATGATTCTGACTCTGCCACTCCCACAGGCAGCGCATTCCATGCCCCCACCACTCTCTGGGTAACGAACCTACCCCTGAAATCCCCCCACCCCATACCTTCCACCCTTCACCTTAAATTTATGTCCCCTTGTAACACTCTGTTGTACCCGGGGAAAAGCCTCTGACTGTCTCCTCTATCTATTCCTCTGATCATCTTATAAACCTCTATCAAGTCACCCCTCATCCTTCGCCGTTCCAATGAGAAAAGGCCTAGCACTCTCAACCTATCCTCGTATGACCTATTCTCCATTCCAGGCAATATCCTGGTAAATCTCCTCTGCACCCTCTCCAAAGCTTCCACATCTTTCCTAAAGTGAGGCGACCAAAACTGCACACAGTACTCCAAATGTGGCCTTACCAAAGTCCTGTACAGTTGCAACATCACTTCACGACTCTTGAATTCAATCCCTCTGCTAATGAATGCTAATACACCATAGGCCTTCTTACAAACTCTATCCACCTGAGTGGCAACTTTCAAAGATCTATGAACATAGACCCCAAGATCCCTCTGCTCCTCCACCTTACTAAGAACCCTACCTTTAACCCTGTATTCCACATTCTTATTTGTCCTTCCAAAATGGACAACCTAACACTTGACAGGGTTGAACTCCATCTGCCACTCCTCAGCCCAGCTCTGCATCATATCGAAGTCCCTTTGCAGCCGACAACAGCCCTCCTCACTATCCACAACTCCACCAATCTTCGTATCGTCTGCAAATTTACTGACCCACCCTTCGACTCCCTCTTCCAAGTCATTAATAAAAATTACAAACAGCAGAGGACCCAGAACTGATCCCTGCGGATCTCCACTTGTAACTGGGCTCCAGGCTGAATATTTACCATCGACCACCACTCTCTGACTTCGACCGGTTAGCCAGTTCTCTATCCAACTGGCCAAACTTACCACTATCCCACGCCTCCTGACTTTCCGCATAAGCCTACCATGGGGAACCTTATCAAAAGCCTTACTAAAATCCATGTATACTACATCCACTGCTCTACCCTTATCCACATGCTTGGTCACCTCCTCGAAGAATTGTAAGGCAAGACCTACCCCTCACAAATCCATGCTGGCTGTCCCTAATCATGCAGTGTCTTTCCAGATACTCATAAATCCTATCCCTCAGTACCCTTTCCATTACTTTGCCTACGACCGAAGTAAGACTAACTGGCCTGTAATTCCCGGGGTTATCCCTATTCCCTTTTTTGAACAGGGGCACAACATTTGCCACTCTCCAGTCCCCTGGCACCACCCCCATTGACAGCGAAGACTAAAAGATCATTGCCAACGGCTCTGCAATTTCCTCTCTTGCTTCCCACATAATCCTAGGATATATCCCGTCAGGCCCGGGGGACTTGTCTATCCTCAAGTTTTTCAAAATGTCCAACACATCTTCCTTCCTAACAAGTATCTCCTCTAGCTTACCAGTCCGTTTGATACTCTCCACTTCAACAATACGGTCCCTCTCATTTGTAAATACTGAAGAAAAGTACTCATTCAAGACCTCTCCTATCTCTTCTGACTACATACACAGTCTCCCACTACTGTCCTTGATCGGTGGTACAGTGGTTAGCACTGCTGCGTCACAGCAGCAGAGACCTGGGTTCAATTCCTGCCTGAGGCGACTGACTGTGTGGAGTTTGCACCTTCTCCCTGTGTCTGCGTGGGTTTCCTCTGGGTGCTCCGGTTTCCTCCCACAGTCCAAAGATGTGCAGGTTAGGTGAATTGGCTGTGCTAAATTGCCCGTAATATTAGGTGAAGGGGTAAATGTAGGGGAATGGGTCAGGGTGGGTCGCGCTTTGGCGGGTCAGTGTGGACTTGTTGGGCCGAAGGGCCTGTTTCCACACTAAGTAATCTAATACTTATAACTTGTTGGAAATGTGTTGCTGGAAAAGCGCAGCAGGTCAGGCAGCATCCAGGGAACAGGAGAATCGATGTTTCGGGCATAAGCCCGAAGAAGGGCTTATGCCCGAAACGTCGATTCTCCTGTTCCCTGGATGCTGCCTGACCTGCTGCGCTTTTCCAGCAACACATTTCCAGCTCTGATCTCCAGCATCTGCAGACCTCACTTTCTCCTTATAACTTGTTGCAAAGTGTCACTTAAGATAGTAGATTTAGCACAGAGATTTTGCTGATGTAAGATACAATGAAAAGAAATGAGAGCATCTGGATCTGATAATACTTTTCATCTGCAATAAGCCCTTTTTATGTTTTTCTGTCATGGAAGGTGCACCGTCTGTACATACACTCACTAAATTAACCAAATTCAGTTTAAATTAATGACATTTATCTTGAAAGTTTGTAAAGATATCTATTCCTCGTGTTCTACCTGTAAGAGTGCCCAAAGCCAGTAACTCATTGTAGCAAATAAAATCTTCAGTTATGGCCCGAATGAAGTATAAAACCTGCGCTGAGTCAGTAGTATCAGTTGATTCATCCAAAGTGATTGAATAATATGTTTTCCTTTTGGAGTATTTGTTGGAGGAGTTCTGTTACGTTGAGGGCTAATTCATGCTGCCGATCAGTCATGGTTCTCCTTGAACGAAGCAGTTGTTTGTACTTTGGAACATTATCGGGGTCTAAGCGCCCCACAACTTCGACAATACATTCTTTTACGATTTCCACATCGCTGAAACGCTTCCCTCTTTTTCTGAGTATTTAAGCTATTTTATATGTTGCTTCAGTGGCATTTTTTCTGCGTCTTAATACTGCTTGAAATAACTGTCTTTGCTTTTGCTTTTCATCTTTTAATTTCTGCAATGCCACCTTCCACACCTGTCCCTCTAATTTAAATACTTGTGGTCCTTATGTGTGGCATAATGCTGATAAGCATTATATTTCTTCAATGTTGATATTGCAGTATCATCCTATCTTTAGCAGACAGAAAATAATATTGCAATTCCCAATCCTCATTAAAACCTGTTTTCTTCCTTCAGCGTTCTCTTGGTCATCTTTGACATGATGGGCTGTTAAGTGACAAAATAAAAAAACACAAATGTTGATACTGTTAGACTGTGTGTAACTATTCTCAAATTTCACTTCAAATGGAAAGTCACGTGCACTGTTGTCATAAGTTGATAAACACTGGCGTACTGGATATCCACAGACTCTCTCCAACCAGCCTCGGGTGGTAGTGGCGCCAGTCAGGCGGGGAAGATAACGTACATTCTAGAGTCGCATTATAACTACATCATGAGCATAGCGGGTGCCGAAATAGCCCTTATAGCTTCCCAATTTTTTAGTCTGTGAGGATTATTTCATTGAATTTTCTTTTACCCTCTGGTATTTTAAAAACATTCACTTTAAGATCAAAATAAAATTAAAGGACAAAAAAACTAATAAAAAATAATTTGCTCTGCAAAATTTGGATTCATTGAAAAGGCCACACACAATGACCTAGACGGAATGGGGCGATTGGGCGCAGCCGTTTTGACACGGCTGTTTGGGCGCCCGCTGATTTGGCGCAAGCCCATTTGGCAACGCACGTTTTGGCGCTAGGAAAAAAATTGTTGGTTGATTCATCATCATTCAAAGGTAGAACTTTAAAGAGTTTTAAAACTAACTATTGAAATATAAAAACATTAAATCTGTTAATCACTAAAAACTGTAACGTAGCTTTTATTTGGTTCATTTAGTAATTATGAGCAAGGCTATTCAAGTACTTGATAACATCCATGTTTTCAAATCTAAGAACAATTTCATGTATCCTTCTATCTGCATCTCTATACTGTTTTAATTTCTATGGTGGTTCATGCCCAGCTAGTAACCCTTCATAATATGCATCTCTACCTTTCTGTACTTTACACTGGCCATCTATTAATTTTCCATATGGTGGGAGGTTGCATGCTAAGTTCGTATTGTCATCAACGGTGGGCTGCCTCCGCATGATTGTTTGTGCAGTCTTTCCCGGTTAATATTCTCTGAAAGTTCTAAATCTCATGGAGAAATAGAGGAGTTTGTGTTCCATTTCCTCGTCTGGTCTGACAATCAACATATGTATCTTCAAACCAGTTCAGTAAATCTTGAAGTTCTTGCGGCAGTTCGGTCACTAGAGCATCCAGATATTCATCGAACTTGTTCAAAGGTACAAAGGCAAGCGCAATAATCATTCTAGCTTTTAACCCAAAATCAGGGTCAGTGTTATACAAACCAGTGAACCCCAATCTAGCTAAATGTTTTTGCATATTTTGAGCTAAATGAAAAAAAGCATCCTTTTTATTTGGTCTTCAGGGAATATGTCCTTCATAGCACTGTGCGCAGCTTGTTCAAAATTGCAGACGATTGAAGTGGGTTTCAAATTGGGTTCCATTTCTTTCAATAACTAACATTCTCACGTATGTGGTGCGTTGCTTGTTGGGCAAAAGAGCATACACTAAAAGGTGAATACCTCAGTGTTATTTTGCTAGAATTACATAAATCTGAGAAAAGAGGCTGGGAGCAATACTGAATATGCCATCAGCAAACCACATATCAGATGTCACTAAGTGTTGGAGCCAGCTCTGTCTTCCAAAGATTAATATCCAGTCGGGACCTGCTCTGTTATCACAGTAAAAAATTTTCTTCCACGCCTGGTTGAGGGATATATATTCTGTAGCATTCTGGCACAAATTGTTGCAAATTAGTTGGATTGGTGGGTGTGTTCATGACTGAATTACACTTTCTGCATATTATTTTCCTCAAAGCAGACATATTAGGAATGACGAGGACGGCTAGACTAGCTTGGGATATGTCTGTCAAACATGCACTAACAACTACAGTCGGTGACTCGAGTCTCCTCTGCTCTCTTTATTTTAGTTTTCACAAGTATAACCTCTAATTGTGCAGCAGAAGCTTCATGTGAATGGTTGTTCAGCTCCCTCACCACCCCTCCAGCTTTAGTATGGACCCGTGCTTTGCACCGATTCTTATTTTTATTTTATTTTAATTTTTTTTCTCTTCTCACAATGCCAAAATTTCAAGTTGCTGTCAACTTTGCTTCTTTTGTCAAAGACGTAGAGGAATCCATTTTGTTAATACCTCCTCAGTCAGCCATATGGATAAAACTATTAAAAAAATATAAAAAGATGGCAAAAGAACGAAACACTTGTAGCAGCACAGCCGCGGTTAACTCAACTGAGGCTGAGGACTAACTGTTGCCTGAGCAAACGGCTAAACGAGGAGAGAGCTAGTTTTCCTGTTTCCATATGTACTAGCTCAATTTATATAAAGGAAGTGCAAACAGCAACGTACTTATTGGTCTTTTCAACGCTGCATGCTCAACTACTATATACAAAAATACTTAGTACAAAAAAATGCATGCAATTATATGTTTACATGCACAAATAGTATGTTTATGTTGAAATTAAACTTACCTACACCATTCGATAAACATGCGTGGTTATTCAACATAACAGATGGTTATATAACAGATATATTGTAATTTTGTTACACTAAAGCTGTCCATACAGACAGATTTACAAATAAAGAAGTATTCTTAGTGCCAAAACATCTGTCGCCAAATGTGCTGGCGCCAAATAGGTTTGGCGCCCAAACGGCCGTGCCAAAACATACTAAACCTGGCCTAGAAGGCTGCAGGTTCCCCACCCCTGGGATAGAGGATTGGTCGGCCCAGTTCCCGAAGAGCATGACCTCGCTCTTGCCTCGGTTTACCTTTGCCCCCGAGGCCCATTCAAACTGGTCACAGATGCACATGAGTCTGTGCACGGACAGCGGATCCGAGCAGAAAACGGCGATGTCATCCATGTACAGGGAGGCCTTAACCTGCAGGCCCCTGCTGCCAGGAATAGTCACCCCTCTCAGGCTCACATCCTTCCTGATGGACTCGGCAAATGGCTCTATGCAGCACACCAACAAGGCAGGAGAGAGAGGGCAGCCCTGCCTGACTCCAGGTCTGACTAGGAAGGTATCTGATTCCCACCCATTGATTGAGACTGCACTGACAATGTTGGTGTAGAGCAATCTGATCTAATTGCAGATTCTCTCCCCAATGCCCATTTTGGAGAGGACATCTCTCATATGTAGGATTCACCAGTCATCAAGGCAAAAAATGTTCAAAAACCAGAAATGACAGCGTACATATTTTTGGAAGAAATGGAAATCTTTTCACCCGCACAACCTTCAAAATCAGAGTAAGTTTAGCATGAATGCTTATTTCTGAAGAGAGCAGAGGAATGTCTTGGATATTGCACACAGAGAGTTTGTTCAGCTTGGGGGAGGAAAGAAGAAGAGGCCATACCTGACCATGTATGGTTGTTTGCATGTACAAAATATTCAGATTAAGGTAATTGGTGACCTGTCCATTCACGGATGAGATACCCTTCCCTTTACCTCAAATCACAAAGCCCCACTGCTGACCAGGGAAAAAAAGCTGATATTTGCATTTCAGCAGACTAAAGATATTAAAAGAATGAGAAAATTGAGGGAAAGAATAAAAGCTACAATTACTACCATTTATTATTAATAATAAAGACATTTTCATTATAAGATTTCTCTATTGAAACTGGAATATGTCAAACTATTTACATTCCAGTAATCGGGTTTTTTTTGGTACCTTGAAGTCCTTTTAATAGTCTTGCATTCATTTGTTAGATAAAGGATTATATACACAAACTGATTATCACATTGCTGGAGACTGATTGTGTCCAGGTAAAGAGGTAAAGAACCAACAAAATTTTTAATGATTATATTCTGGATTTTAATTATTTTCTTGGGATTCTGACTTAAAGGCCATTACAATAGGTACAAAAATTATTTTTGATATGAAGTGTTTCTCCCAACCCATGTAATCCTCCCTGTCCTGTGATTTCAGTAAGAGTTAAAATTTATCAATATTTAAAAAGGCTTTCAGGTGTATCTCACAAACAAGATGCCAATGTAAAGGATTTTACTTGAAGAACCTCTGTTAGGAAACAGACATACACATTCAATAGCACAGATCTTGCCAATAACCAGATCGCTCCTCAATACAAAATATGCCATATTCTTCACAAAACTTGTTCTTATAGCTATAAAAATTTAAGACAACCTATCTTCATGTGTTTCAAGTACTATTTTGTGCAGCCTTCACACCTTCATCTAAATTAATGGAGTCTTTCCAGCCTTCTCATTTACTAAAGTTGGCAAAATTGGCAAAGGCATCTTGCTTGGATTGCACCATTGCAGGTGTCATGTTAGCATTGAGACCCATGGCAGGAACACCCATCCCCATGGAACCTGTTATGGCCATGCCAGTTGGAGCCATTCCCATGTTCATTCCCATCATTCCTTGGTTCATCACACTATTCTGAGGCATGCCCATAGGATTCATCCCTATGGCATTAGTCCCCATCATGTTTGGCATCCCCATGCCAACTGGCACACTGCCAGTCAAAGATGTTGTTCCTGGAAGTCGTGGAGGCACCATGCTGGTTGGTGAGTTAATGGACACGGCTGAGAAGCTTTGAGCCACAAGATTCACTGGTTGCTGTGTGCCTTGTTGCTGCATCATGGTGTTAAGTGATGGTTGCTGGGGCTTGGGAGGTTGCATGCCAGGTGTCAGAAAGTCTAGACTGATGTTAACACTTGGGTCTGACCAAGTTGAAGGCAAAGATGGCTTGGCTGCTTTCTGGTTGTCTTGCATATTCTGTGTAGGTACAGCACCAGATCGTATGAGGAAAGGCTGAGGCACTTGGGGTTGTTTTCATTGGAGAAAAGAAGGTTTAGGGGTGACTTGATAGAGGTGTACAAGATGATTAGGGGTTTAGATAGGGTCGACAGTGAGAATCCTTTTCCACTTATGGAGTCAGCTATTACAAGGGGGCATAGCTTTAAATTAAGGGGGGTAGGTATAGGACAGATGTTAGGGGTAGGTTCTTTACTCAGCGAGTCGTGAGTTCATGGAATGCCCTGCCAGTAGCAGTGGTGGACTCTCCCTCATTATGGGCATTTAAGCGGGCATTGGATAGGCATATGGAGGATAGTGTGCTAGTGTAGGTTAGGTGGGCTTGGATCGGCGCAACATCGAGGGCCGAAGGGCCTGTACTGCGCTGTATTCTTCTATGTTCTATGTTCTATATGTATGCGATATCAAGTCAAAGGCTTTCTCCTGGTCCAGGCTGATCAGGCAGGTGTCCAACCCGCTGTCCTGCACGTAGACAATCGTATCCCTGAGGAGTGCGAGACTCTCAGCGATCTTCCTGCCCGGTACAGCACAGGTTTGGTCAGGGTGAATCACCGATCCCAGAGCAGACCTGACCCGGTTGGCGATAACCTTTGACAGAATTTTGTAATCCCCATTTCAATAGTGAGATTGGTCTCCAATTTCTGAGTTCCTCCCTCTCCCTCTTCCGCTTGTAGATGAGGGTGATGATGCCTTTCCTCATGGATTCACTCATGGTACCTGCCCGAAGCATACTGACATACACCTCCAGCAGGTCCTGGCCAATCAAGTCCCACAGAGCAGAATAGAGCTCGACCAGTAAGCCGTCGCTTCCGAGAGTTTTATTCTTTTCGAAGGACTCGAGGACCTTGGTCAGCTAATCCAGAGATAGAACACGGGACAGGCTAGACCAGCCACTGTCGTCTAAGACCTCCGTGATGGAGGACAGGAATGACTGGGAGGCCGCGCTGGCGGTTGGCTTCGAGTCATACAGACTGGCATAGAAGGATTTGCTGATCCTCATGACATCAGCCTGAGATGACGTTATTGAGCCACCTTCTTCCTTCAGGCTGCTGAGCACGGAGCTCTCTTTGTGCACCTTCTGGATGAAGAAACATGAGCACGTTTCGTCTTGCTCCACGGAGCGGACCCTGGACCGGAAGATTATCTTGGAGGCCTCAGAGGCAAAGAGTGAGGCTTGTTGACCCTTCACCTCCTGGAGGTCCTCCGTGACATCGACCCTCATCGTCTGCAGCAGGAGCAGGTTCTGCATACTTTCCTGGAGCTGGGACAGTTTTCCCCGCCTCTCTCTCGCCTCCTGAACACCTTTTGAGGATGAAGAACCTCTTGATGTTCCCTTTTACTGTTTCCCACCAGTCTGCTGGAGACTCAAAGGAGGGGCTTCACGGTTCTCCAACCTGCGTAGTCCCTCTTGAGCTCCTCAATGTTCCCTGGGGACAACAGCTTTGTGTTCAGCTTCCACGTTCCCTTACCAGCCCGCTGCTCGTCCTGTAGGTGACAGTCGGCCAGCAGGAGGCAGTGGTCAGAGAAGAACACCGGCTTGACGTCGGTGGATCTGACTGAGAGCGTTCGGGACACAAACAGGTAATCTATCCTTGAGTGGATAGACCTGTCTGCCCATGACCAGGTGTAACTATGCTGTGCTCCATCTGCAGGGGCGCTGAAGATGTTGCGCAGCTTGGCATCTTTTACCGTGTCCATCAGGGCTGTGGACATGGTGTCCAGTTTACTGTTTTTCCCCCCGCCACCCCACCACTGCTGGATCGTCCATCTGCATCAATGATACAGTTGAAGTCCCTGGCCAGAATGACCAGCCTGGACGTAGCCAGCAACAGTGGGAGCTGCTGCAGGACGGCCAACCGTTCATTCTTACCCGCTGGGGCGTACACATTAATTAGTCTCTAGAGCGTTTCTGTACATGACATCAGTGACGAGGAGGTGCTTGCCCATCTCCTTAACCTCAGATGGTGAAGTTTCCTCCTCACAACAGGATACCCAGGCCTGAGGAGCAGTTATCATTGCCCCCGACCAAACTGACGGCCCATGGGCCCACAAGCTCGACCATCTCCTGTAGCTGCTGTGGTGCGGTAACCCCCACTGCTGCAGAAACAGGACATCGGCTTCAATAGACAATAGGTGCAGGAGTAGGCCATTCAGCCCTTCGAGCCTGCACCTTAATGTTGGCTAGGAAGGCCATCGTAGAAACACATCACGTAGCAGATTTAATGCCAAGCACGTTTAATACTTGTGATTTTTATCCCCATTTTTAACAGTTTTGAGGTTACCCATGTCCATTTGCCGCTGGTCCTGTCCCTCTGCGGTAGCTGTCTGCATCCCCCATGGTGAACACGAACTGCTGGACCCTCTCGGGGCTGAGGTAGCTGTCCAGCTCCTCACTGGGGCCATTTTCCCACTCCGGTGTCATCGGGCCGGGACCAGGGTTCGCACAGTCCAGTTCTATATCTGACAGCGGGGCTGTCAGAGGGTGGCTGCTCCCAGTAACCTGGGTACCTCCTGGCTTTCACTTTGTGGGGGGGTGGTCTTTACCAGTTGCCTCAGGAGGTTTGTCCTTTCTTGTTTGGCAGGTACTGCCCTCCTTTCTCCCCGCAGCGCTCTGTCTCTTCTCTTGGTGACGACCCTCCTTGTGCCTGTCCTCACCCTCCGAAGAGCTGTCTGTGTCTTCCCCGTGCAGCTGCCATTTCCCCCTTTCTGAGGTTTTGGCGGCCTGGTGGGTTTTCTTCCTCCTGTTTTTTACAGGAATCCATTCCTCTGCCTCCTTCATTCCCTCCTCCTCCTCCATTGCGTCCGTCTGTCCTGTAGGAGCTTCGATCAGCAGCTGTACCTCCAGTGGCTGTCCTCTGCTCTGCTCCAGCCTGTCCTTCCTTTTGCGTGCCCCCAGACACTGTTCCCTTGCTGGTTTGTGCTGCCTTGCTGGTCTTTTGCGGTCCACCTCAGGCCATCTGCACATAGGCAGCGGCTCCTCGTCTTGGGCAGGCCTTGTACACGTGGCCCGCCTCTCCGCACAGATTGTACTTCTTGGCTTCTTTGCTTGGTTGGGTGACCCTCCTGCTTGCAGTTCCGACAGATAGTAACCTTATAGTCCGCCGAAATGTGGCCTGACCTCCCGCAGGTTCGGCACACTTTCGGCTGCCCTGCGTACGTCAGGTACCCTCTGCTCCCTCCGATAGCAAAGCTGGAGGGTGGGTGGAAGATGGCGTCGACCCTCAGGGTTACCCTGACCTGCCGTTTGCTAGTCCAGATCCCGAAAGGGTCAACCACATCGGTGCTTTGTCCCTCGACCTGCACGTACCTTCCCAGGAAGGTCAGGACATCAGCTGCTGGAACATAGAGGTTGTACATATGAATCGTAACAACTCGACTCCACTGTGCAGGAAGCACACGCAACAGGACGGCCGACAAGGTGGAGAACAGAGGCTCCCCTTCCTTTTTCTTTGAAGACCTTGCGGAGCTGCTCACATTGCTTCACACTCCTGTAGGTGACGTCAAAGTAGCCTGCCCCAGGGAAGTCCTGCAGGCAGTACACATCCTTTGTTTAATTTCAAAAATATGCTTTATTCATAAAATTATTTGGATCTCTATACAATTGGTCATTTCATTCTTGTGCACAGGCAGTACACATCCTTTTTTTTATTTCAAAAATATACTTTATTCATAAATACGTTGATCTATACAACTGGACATGCCATACATATGTAAACATTCCATTTGTTTGCATACCGAAACCGAGTAACCATTCCTATTTACAGGTCGGTACGATTACATTTTTAGCTGAGGCGCCAGCAGAGCCCAAATGACTACGTGGCCCCCTGTTCTTCTTTAGGCAGGCAGATGTTACACGGTGGTCTTTCCCCACTGCGCCTTGGCAGCAGCTGCCCCAAGCTTCAGCGCGTCCCTCAACACAGTCCTGGACCTTGGAATGTGCCAGTCTGCAACACTCGGTCGGGGTCAACTCCTTCAGCTGGAGGATCAACAGGTTTCGGACCGCCCAGAGAGCGTCCTTCACCGAGTTGATGATCCTCCAGGTGCAGTTGATGTTCGTCTCGGTGTGCGTCCCGGGGAACAGACCGTAGAGCACGGAGTCCCGCGTCACGGCGCTGCTCGGGACGAACCTCGACAGACACCACTGCATTCCTCTCCAGACTTCCTCTGCATAGGCACATTCCAGAAGGAGGTGTGTGACAGTCTCGTCCCCCCCGCAGCCGCTTCGAGGGCAGCGTGCGGCGCGGCTGAGAGTCCGGGCGTGCATAAAGAATCTCACAGGCAGAGCCCTTCTCACCACCAGCCAAGCCATGTCTTGGTGCTTGTTGGAAAGTTCTGGCGATGAGGCATTCTGCCAAATGGCTTTGACAGTCTGCTCAGGGAACCGCTCGATAGGATCCGCCCTCTCCTTTTCCCGAAGGGTCTCAAGGACACTACGTGCTGACCACTTCCTGATGGATTTGTGGTCAAAGGTGTTTTTCTTCATAAACCTCTCCACGAAGGACAGGTGATACGGAACGGTCCAACTACTCGGAGCGTTCCGCGGCAGCGAGGCCAGGCCCATCCTTCGCAACACCGGGGACAGGTAGAACCTCAGTACGTAGTGACACTTGGTGTTTGCGTACCGGGGATCCACGCACAGCTTGATGCAGCCACACACAAAGGTGGCCATCAGGGTGAGGGTGGCATTGGGTGTGTTTTTTCCCCCATTGCACTGGTCTTTGTACATTACATCTCTTCGGACCCGGTCCATCTTTGATCTCCACACAAAGTGGAAGATAGCCCGGGTGACTGCGGCAGCACAGGTTCTGGGGATAGGCCAGACCTGTGCCACGTATAACAATACAGAGAGTACCTCACACCTGATGACCAGGTTCTTACCCGCGATGGAGAGCGACCGTTGCTCCCATCTGCCCAGTTTCTGTCTCACCTTCCTGATCCGCTCCTCCCAGGTCTTGGTGCACGCCCCAGCCCCCCCGAACCAAATACCCAGCACCTTCAGGTGGTCAGTCCTGACGGTGAAGGGGATCGAGGATTGGTCGGCCCAGTTCCCGAAAAGCATGGCTTCGCTCTTGCCTCGGTTTACCTTGGCCCCCGAGGCCCGTTCGAACTGGTCACAGATGCACATGAGTCTGTGCACGGACAGCTGATCCGAGCAGAAAACGGCGAC
Organism: Chiloscyllium plagiosum; assembly: GCF_037043375.1. NCBI lineage: Eukaryota > Metazoa > Chordata > Chondrichthyes > Orectolobiformes > Hemiscylliidae > Chiloscyllium > Chiloscyllium plagiosum. The sequence goes on from NW_028270146.1 coordinate 445,357, forward strand.
ATCATCCATGTACAGGGAGGCCTTAACCTGCAGACCCCCGCTGCCAGGAATAGTCACCCCTCTCAGACACGCATCTTTCCTGATGGACTCGGCAAATGGCTCTATGCAGCACACAAACAAGGCAGGAGAGAGAGGGCAGCCCTGCCTGACTCCAGATCTGACTGGGAAGCTATCTGATTCCCACCCATTGATTGAGACTGCACTGACAATGTTGGTGTAGAGCAGTCTGATCCAATTACCGATTCATAGAACATAGAAAAATACAGCGCAGTACAGGCCCTTTGGCCCTCGATGATGCGCCGATCCAAGCCCACCTAACCTACACTAGCCCACTATCCTCCATATGCCTATCCAATGCCCGCTTAAATGCCCATAAAGAGGGAGAGTCCACCACTGCTACTGGCAGGGCATTCCATGAACTCACGACTCGCTGAGTAAAGAATCTACCTCTAACATCTGTCCTATACCTACCACCCCTTAATTTAAAGCTATGCCCCCTCGTAATAGCTGACTCCATACGTGGAAAAAGGTTCTCATGGTGAACCCTATCTAAACCCCTAATCATCTTGTACACCTCTATCAAGTCACCCCTAAACCTTCTTTTCTCCAATGAAAACAGCCCCAAGTGCCTCAGCCTTTCCTCATACGATCTTCCTACCATACCAGGCAACATCCTGGTAAACCTCCTCTGCACCCGTTCCAGTGCCTCCACATCTTTCCTATAGTATGGCGACCAAAACTGCACACAATACTCCAGATGTGGCCGCACCAGAGTCTTATACAACTGCAACATGACCTCAGGACTCCGGAACTCAATTCCTCTACCAATAAAAGCCAGTACGCCATATGCCTTCTTCACCGCACTATTTACCTGGGTGGCAACTTTCAGAGATCTGTGTACATGGACACCAAGATCCCTCTGCTCATCCACACTACCAAGTATCCGACCATTAGCCCAGTACCCCATCTTTTTGTTACTCTTACCAAAGTGAATCACCTCACATTTACCTACATTGAACTCCATTTGCCACCTTTCTGCCCAGCTCTGCAACTTATCTATATCCTGCTGTAACCTGACACATCCTTCCTCACTGTCAACAACTCCACTGACTTTCGTATCATCTGCAAACTTGCTCACCCAACCTTCTAACCCCTCCTCCAGGTCATTTATAAAAATGACAAACAGCAATGGTCCCAAAACAGATCCTTGCAGAACACCGCTAGTGACGGCACTCCAAGATGAACCTTTGCCATCAACTACTACCCTCTGTCTTCTTCCAGCCAGCCAATTCCTAATCCAAACCTCCAACTCACCCTCAATGCCATACCTCCCTATTTTTTGCAGTAGCCTACCATGGGGAACCTTATCAAACGCCTTACTAAAATCCATATACACCACATCTACTGCTTTCCCCTCGTCCACCTCCTTAGTCACCTTCTCAAAGAATTCAATAAGGTTTGTGAGGCACGACCTGCCCTTCACAAACCATGCTGACTATCCTTGATCACATTATTCCTATCCAGATGTTCATAAATCCTATCCCTTCGAATTCTCTCTAAGATTTTGCCCACAACAGAAGTGAGACTCACCGGCCTATAGTCACTAGGGTTATCCCTACTCCCCTTCTTGAACAAGGGAACCACATTTGCTAGCCTCCAATCTTCTGGCACTACTCCTGTAAACAACGAGGACATAAAAATCAAGGCCAATGGCTCTGCAATCTCCTCCCTTGCTTCCCAGAGAATCCTAGGATAAATGCCATCAGGCCCAGGGGACTTATCTATTTTCACCCTTTTCAGAATTTCCAACACCTCTTCCCTACATACCTCAAAGCCGTCCATTCTAATTAATTGTGACTCAGTATTCACATCGGCAACAATGTCCTGTTCCTGAGTGAATACTGACGAAAAGTATTCATTCAGTGCCTCCCCAATCTCTTCAGCCTCCACACGCAACTTCCCACTACTATCCTTGACTGGACCTATTCCTACCCCAGTCATTCTTTTATTCCTGACATACCTATAGAAAGAGTTAGGGTTTTCCCTAATCCTACCAACTAAGGACCTTTCATGTCCCCTCCTTGCTGCTCTTAGCTTTCTCTTCAGGTCCTTCCTGGCTACCTTATAACTCTCAATCGCCCCAATTGAACCTTCACGCCTCATCTTTACATAGGCCGCCCTCTTCCCTTTAACAAGGGATTCCAATTCCTTATTAAACCACGGCTCCCTCACACAACCCTTTCCTCCCTGCCTGACGGGTACATACTTATCAAGGACACTCAATAGTTGCTCCTTGAACAAGCTCCACATATCAATTGCGCCCAAGCCTTGAAGCCAGTTTTCCAAGCCACGCATCCTAAGTCATGCCTCACCGCATCATAATTTCCCTGCCCCCAGCGATAACTCTTGCCTTGCAGTGCACACTTATCCCTCTCCATCACTAGAGTAAAAGTCACCGAATTGTGGTCACTGTCCCCAAAGTGCTCACCTACCTCTAATTCTAACACCTGGCCTGGTTCGTTACTCAGAACCAAATCCAGTGTGGCCTCACCTCTTGTTGGCCTGTCTACATATTGTGTCAGGAAACCCTCCTGCACACATTGGACAAACACTGACCCATCTAACGAACTTGAGCTATAGCTTTCCCAATCAATATCAGGAAAGTTAAAGTCCCCCATAACAACCACCCTATTACTTTCACTCTTCTCTTGAATCATCCTCGCAATCCTTTCTTCTACGTTTCTAGGACTATTAGGAGGCCTGTAAAAAACTCCTAACAGGGTGAGCTCACCTTTCCTATTCCTAACCTCAGCCCAAACTACCTCAGATGGCGAGTCTTCATCCATCGTCCTTTCCACCACTGTAATACTATCTTTGACAAGCAATGCCACACCTCCCCCTCTTTTACCCCCACCTCTGACCCTACTAAAACATTTAAACCCTGGAACCTGCAACAGCCAATCCTGTCCCTGTTCTACCCATGTCTCCGTAATAGCCACAACATCGAAGTCCCAGGTCCCAGCCCACGCTGCAGGTTCACCTCCCTTATTCCGTGTACTTCATGTATTGAAGTATACACACTTCAAGCCTCTCCTGCGCACTTTTATAGGGAAAAAAACCTACCCAGGTAAGCTTGCGCTACACCAGCTTCCGGTGCCGCACCGCGCTTTATTTAAATTTGAAAGTTTTTTTTAAGCCGTTAAATAAACGTCACCGAGCCTTCAAACAGCCCTTACCTGCTCTGCTGAGAGAGTGAGGAGGTCGGTACGATTACATTTTTAGCTGAGGCGCCAGCGGAGCCCAAATGACTACGTGGCCCCCTGTTCTTCTTTCGGCAGGCAGATGTTACACAGTGGTCTTTCCCCACTGCGCCTTGGCAGCAGCTGCCCCAAGCTTCAGCGCGTCCCTCAACACAGTCCTGGACCTTGGAATGTGCCAGTCTGCAACAATCGGTCGGGGTCAACTCCTTCAGCTGGAGGATCAACAGGTTTCGGACCGCCCAGAGAGCGTCCTTCACCGAGTTCATGATCCTCCAGGCACAGTTGATGTTCGTCTCGGTGTGCGTCCCAGGGAACAGACTGTAGAGCACGGAGTCCCGCGTCACGGCGCTACTCGGGACGAACCTCGACAAACATCACTGCATTCCTCTCCAGACTTCCTCTGCATTGGCACATTCCAGAAGGAGGTGTGTGACAGTCTCGTCCCCCCCACAGCCGCTTCGAGGGCAGCGTGCGGTGCGGCAGAGAGTCCGGGCGTGCATAAAGGATCTCACAGGCAGAGCCCTTCTCACTACCAGCCAAGCCATGTCTTGGTGCTTGTTGGAAAGTTCTGGCGATGAGGCATTCTGCCAAATGGCTTTGACAGTCTGCTCAGGGAACCGCTCGATAGGATCCGCCCTCTCCTTTTCCCGAAGGGTCTCAAGGACACTACGTGCTGACCACTTCCTGATGGATTTGTGGTCAAAGGTGTTTTTCTTCATAAACCTCTCCACGAAGGACAGGTGATACGGAACGGTCCAACTACTCGGAGCGTTCCGCGGCAGCGAGGCCAGGCCCATCCTTCGCAACACCGGGGACAGGTAGAACCTCAGTACGTAGTGACACTTGGTGTTTGCGTACCGGGGATCCATGCACAGCTTGATGCAGCCACACACAAAGGTGGCCATCAGGGTGAGGGTGGCATTGGGTGTGTTTTTTCCCCCATTGCACCGGTCTTTGTACATTACATCTCTTCGGACCCGGTCCATCTTTGATCTCCACACGAAGTGGAAGATGGCCCGGGTGACTGCGGCGGCACAGGTTCTGGGGATAGGCCAGACCTGTGCCACGTATAACAATACAGAGAGTACCTCACACCTGATGACCAGGTTCTTACCCGCGATGGAGAGCGACCGTTGCTCCCATCTGCCCAGTTTCTGTCTCACCTTCCTGATCCGCTCCTCCCAGGTCTTGGCGCACGCCCCAGCCCCCCCGAACCAAATACCCAGCACCTTCAGGTGGTCAGTCCTGACGGTGAAGGGGATCGAGGATTGGTCGGCCCAGTTCCCGAAGAGCATGGCTTCACTCTTGCCTCGGTTTACCTTGGCCCCCGAGGCCAGCTCGAACTGGTCACAGATGCACATGAGTCTGTGCACGGACAGCTGATCCGAGCAGAAAACGGCGACATCATCCATGTACAGGGAGGCCTTAACCTGCAGACCCCCGCTGCCAGGAATAGTCACCCCTCTCAGACACGCATCTTTCCTGATGGACTCGGCAAATGGCTCTATGCAGCACACAAACAAGGCAGGAGAGAGAGGGCAGCCCTGCCTGACTCCAGATCTGACTGGGAAGCTATCTGATTCCCACCCATTGATTGAGACTGCACTGACAATGTTGGTGTAGTGCAATCTGATCTAATTGCAGATTCCCTCCCCAAAGTACATTTTGGAGAGGACATCTCTCATATGTATGTGAAATCCTGTCAAAGGCTTTCTCCTGGTCCAGGCTGATAAGGCAGGTGTCCACCCCCCTGTCCTGCACGTAGACAATCGTATCCCTGAGGAGTGCGAGACTCTCAGCGATCTTCCTGCCCGGTACAGCGCAGATTTGGTCAGGGTGAATCACCGATCCCAGAGCAGACCTGACCCGGTTGGCGATGACCTTTGACAAGATTTTGTAGTCTGTGTTTAACAGTGAGATTGGTCTCCAATTTTTGAGTTCCTCCCTCTCCCCCTTCCGCTTGTAGATGAGGGTGATGATGCCTTTCCTCATGGATTCACTCATGGTACCTGCCCGAAGCATACTGACATACACCTCCAGCAGGTCCCGACCAATCAAGTCCCAAAGAGCGGAATAGAGCTCGACCGGTAAGCCGTCGCTTCCGGGAGTTTTATTCTTTTCGAAGGACTCGAGGGCCTTGGTCAGCTCATCCAGAGATAGCGGCTGGTCCAGCCTCTCCCGTGTTCCGTCGCCTAAGACCTCCGTGATAGAGGACAGGAACGACTGGGAGCCGCTGTCGGTTGGCTTCGAGTCATACAGACTGGCATAGAAGGATTTGCTGATCCTCATGATGTCAGCCTGAGATGACGTTACCGAGCCATCTTCTTCCTTCAGGCTGCTGAGCACGGAGCTCTCTTTGTGCACCTTCTGGAAGAAGAAACGTGAGCACGTCTCGTCCTGCTCCACTGAGCGGACCCTGGACCGGAAGATTATCTTGGAGGCCTCCGAGGCAAAGAGTGAGGCTTGCTGGCCCTTCACCTCCTTGAGGTCCTCCGTGACATCGACCCCCAACGTCTGCAGCAGGAGCAGGTTCTGCATACTTTCCTGGAGCTGGGACAGTTTTCCCCGTCTCTCTCTCGCCTCCTGAACACCTTGAGGATGAAGAACCTCTTGATGTTCCCTTTTACTGTTTCCCACCAGTCCGCTGGGGACTCAAAGGAGGGGCTTCACGGTTCTCCAACCTGCGTAGTCCCTCTTGAGCTTCTCAGTGTTTCCTGGGGTCAACAGCTTAGTGTTCAGCTTCCACGTTCCCTTACCAGCCCGCTGCTTGTCCTGTAGGTGACAGTCGGCCAGCAGGAGGCAGTGGTCAGAGAAGAACACCGGCTTGACGTCGGTGGATCTGACCAAGAGCGTTCGGGACACAAGCAGGTAATCTATCCTTGAGCAGATAGACCCGTCTGCCCATGACCATGTATATCTACGCTGCGCTCCGTCTGCAGGGGCGCTGAAGACGTCGTGCAGCTTGGCATCTTTTACCGTGTCCATCAGGGCTCTGGACGTGGCGTCCAGTTTACTGTCCCCCCCGCCGGATCGTCCATCTGCATCAATGATACAGTTGAAGTCTCCGGCCAGAATGACCGGCCTGGACATAGCCAGCAACAGTGGAAGCTGCTGCAGGACGGCCAACCGTTCACTCTTACCCGCTGGGGCGTACACATTAATCAGTCTCAGGGGAGCATTCCTGTACATGATGTCGGTGACAAGGAGGTGCCTGCTCACCACCTCCTTAACCTCGGAGATGGTGAAGTTGCCTCCCCGTAACAGAATACCCAGGCCTGAGGAGCGGTTATCATTGCCCCCCGACCAAACTGACGGCCCATGGGCCCACAAGCCCGACCATCTCCTGTAACTGCTGAGGTGCGGTATCCCACACTCCTGCAGAAACAGGACATCAGCTTTCACGTTGGCCAGGAAGGCCAGTGTTGAAACACATCGCGCAGCAGATTTTATGCTGCGCACATTGATGGTTGCAATTTTAAACCCCATTTTGTTAACAGGTTGTAAGGTTACCCATGTCCGATTGTCGCTGGTCCTGCCCCTCTGGGGTAGCTGTCTGCATCCCCGTGCAGTACGCAAACTGCTGGACCCTCGCAGGGCTGAGGTAGCTGTCCAGTTCCTCACTCGGCCCATTTGCCCGCTTCGGTGTCATTGGGCCAAGACCAGGGTCCACGCTGTCTGTTTCTATATCTGACAGCGGGGCTGTCAGAGGGTCGCTGCTCCCAGTGACCTGGAGCTGTGTGGCGGTGGGGCCCTCCTGGCTTTCACCTGGTGGGGGGTGGTGGTTTCCCATTTCCTCAGGAGGCTCGTCCCTTGGTTGGCAGTTGCTGCTCTCCTTTCTCCTCGCAGCGTTCTGCCTCTTCTTTTGGTGACGACCCTCCTTTCTTCCGTCCTCACCCTCCGAAGAGCTGTCCGTGTCTTCCACCTGCAGCTGCATTTTCCCCTTTTTCTGGGAGGTCTTGGTGACCGGGTGGGTTTTCCTCTTCCTGTTTTTCACCACGGTCCATTCCTCTGCCTCCTTCTTTCCCTTCTCCGCCTCCTCCTCCTGTCCTGTTGGAGCTTCGCTCGGCAGCTGTACCTCTCCGGTAGCTGTCATCTGCTCTGCTCCGGCCTGTCCTTCCTGTTGCATGCCTCCTGACACCATTTCCTTGCCGGTTTGCGGTGCCTTGCCGTCCTTTTGTGGCCCGCCTCCGGCCATCTGCGTGTAGGTGGCGGCCCCTCGTCTT